>NC_051159.1:61588058-61645785 GCF_013339745.2 Dermacentor silvarum | reverse complement strand
ACTGGTCGGGCTCTCGGAGTGGTAGCGTCGGCGCCTTCATGCGTCCCTGCGTTGAGGTGGTTGAAAGCCGTTGCACTGAATTCTTTGGACCGAAAGTGGTCTTGGTCTCTGAAAGCGATGGTACGGTGTCGGAAGCCGCCGCAGAGTCGAGGAGCCGTGGTGGTACAAATGGCTCTAGTTCTGGGTCTACAGCGGGGCAGGTGGCAAAGCAATCTGCCAAAACCTTCCCGGGTGCAGCTACAGCGGCAAGATGCTGCGGATTCCGAGCTATGCACGGTTTTCGTCGCAGCAGCATAGCCGGCGTAGACTGCCGCTTGTTCAGAGATTGTGGTGGAGCCAATGATGCTGGTTTGGGATCTGCCGCTCGGTGGTGACTCGAAGCGGGAGCGGTAGTCACCGTGCGCTTCCCACAGTCTGCGATGGGGCCCGCGACGACACTCGGGGAGCCGGCTTCTGCGGCGGGGCAGCCTGCGGGCCTCCCTGGCGAGGCGTTACTGGGCACGACTGGTGCGTGGAAGTGGTGCTCCTGAGGAGATGCGGCCGTAGAGCACTGCTGGCCGGGCTCGACGCAGGCATACGTGAGCGGGCCGAAAGCAGCGATCAGAGCTGCACTCCATTCAGGCCACGACCCAAGTTTAATGCCTGCGTAGTTGTCCCATGCCTTGGCGGCACCGCAAAGTCGTTTCGCGGCAGCCAGCCATCTTGTGTGGTCTGGCCAGGCATGACGATCACCCAGGGCATTGATGTTCCGAACCCAAAGGATGACGTCGTCTTGAAAGCCGCGAAACGTCGGTATGTCCACGAACGCCGGCTGTAGGGAAGCGTGGACGGCGTTCCCAGGCAGGACGCAACCGCTGACGGATGCGAAGGCGGTCGTCATATTCTGGAGCTGTTGTGTCAGCTCGGCGATGGCGTGGACGAGGGCATCGGTATATCCCTGTCCGAGAGCCGCCGAGGAGGCTTCGACGCCATCCCCGGACGGTGCAGTGGGTACTTGCGACGGTGGTAGGGTGGCGGGCTCCATACCGAAGGAAGCGTGGACGGCGTTCCTGGGAAGGAGGGACCCGGCACGCCGAGGAACCGTGCGAGGAACACTTAAGGTGGAAACGCCTTAAGGCAGGTTCATTGTAGACTGCGCCATTGTAATGCAATAACGGAGACACAGAGACAGCACCCGTTCCTGGGCCGGCTGTGCTATTCTCTGCCTCGTCGTCTTCCTCTCTCTGTGCGCGCCCGCAGTCCGAGCGCCCGAGCCTAGGTGCGTCTTTTTCTTCCTTACACTATATATATATATATATATATATATATATATATATATATAACGTATGCTAGTCACAATTGCTTAGTGGTTACGGCACTCTGCTGCTGATCACAACGTTGTAGTTTTGATTGCCGGCAACATTGGCTCAATCGCAACAGTTGCTGAATGCAAGAACGCTCGAGCACACGTGTTATGAGAGAACCAATAATCGGTAGGGAGTAATTAGGACTTTGGAGTACAAGTATTAGGCGTTTGAAGCTACGATTGCAAATGTATTATATTTAGGAAAAGTGGGCACATTTAGGCGCCCCTAGCTACTCCTTCTTACACAAAACAAATATATAGTAAAAATTACATCATAAGCCGGCACTGAGAAAAACGAACGTAACAAAAAGAAAAGGCCAGACCGTGACGTAAACTGTGGCGTAAATGCACTGGAAACATTTGATAGCACTGTATTCAGATGGGCCATAAACGGAACTCGGGACGAAAGCTTTTTAGTGTTAAGGCAGCTTTAGACATACCGTTCCCAAGCGGTTTTGCGTACGCAACAACCTAAACTCTTTTGTAGGCTCTTACACTCGTTTCTACTCTTTCTTTTGGGGTTGGGTTTGGGTGCGTAAAATCTAAAACTTTCTATTGCACCTTGTAATACCACAAAAAGTGTCGAGGAAGAAAAAGAAAGCAAATGCAGGCACATAAAGTGCGAAGGGCAGATTCCAAGCTATCGCGAAATGCAGAAAACGTGACGTCGATTTGAGCATCAGTGATCAGAGTATACACCCTTCGTTATGAAAAAGAGGAATCAGGAAAAGCTTTGACAAATATTTCGTGCAGTTGCTATGATGCTGCTATTTGCGTGGCGGCCGCGTCTAGTTCTCTTCGTGTTACAGGGCTCCTGATGTTTCACTGAGGGAATTGTATGCGGAAGGAATGTACCATTTGGCTATTCGCACAACACATATTCCCGCGTCATGAAAATTTCCTGACGTTCAGATGGTTAGGACTCTGTGTAGTGGAGGGATATGTTTAATTCGCGAAACGCTCTACCCGCTGCTTGAGAGCCTCGACCACTCAACGAGGCCTTGCCGCGTCCATCTCATCATCTTCACACGTCCACTTGCACTCGCGTAGCTCAGCCAAATGCATCTGCCGCTGCTCGAGTGTGTCTGCAGCACGACTAGCCCTCCCCACATCTGTCGCACTGGGTCGCTGATAGGTGACATCGGCGTTGGTTAAAATTTTCTGAGTATGAGCCAATTAAGCAACGAGATCGCGTCGCCTCGAATGCTGCTGCAGCGTCTGCCTCTGACCGAAGTTTCTTCGGTGCGACGTAGAGGGCCAAGCAGCGTCAGCACGTCGCTCCACGCGATGTCGGCGTGGTGTTTCAGTCAATTACCAACCCTCCAATGACTTCTCCACACTCCTCATTCCTCCTCCTTCAACCAACCGGCGGCGCCCTCCAAAGCCCTTTCCACTGCTACGGCAGTGTTGCGCTGCTCTTTCTCGCACCCAGGACGCTTACTCCTCTCCACAACGCAAAAAAGGGGCAGGTTTCTTTCTGAAATACCCTTACCAGTGAAGCACGAGTAGCCCTAAAATAGAGTGCTCCCACGCTAAACGGTCGCCACAAGCATTCCGCCGTGTTCATGGTGAACGTTGGTATTGCAAAAGAGATCATGAGTGCTAAGAGTCTGGGCCCATATTCACAAAGAAGTTCTTACGCCAGAATTCTTCTTGAAATCAAATTCCAAGTAATCTTGATGCTGGGTGTAACGTTAGCAAAGGCGGGGGGCCTATGGAAAAGAGCTGTTGCTTACGAAAAGTTTTTGTGAATTTGCTTCCTGGAGCCTCTCGCATTTGCGTGGCGCAATGAACTTTGGCAACCTACGAACGTCAAGAGAAGTCTCTTCTTACACTGTGTAGTCGTCCATGGCCCGTTGAAATGTTCGCCACGTGGAGGTCGGAAAATATCGATAGTATGGGAAGGTTTTAGCAAACGCCGATAAACAGTCAAGAGAGGTCATTATCTCTTCCAAAATTATTGCGCTTTGTTGTGAAGGAAGTGGATGTGGAGGTTCCAGGGCTCCCAGACGAACGCCAATACAAAGGAGAGTTATGCCTGCGGAAAACAATTCTCATTGTCAAGTACAGAAATAAATTTCACAGATAATAAACTCCGCATCTTTTTTATGATGCTACTGGAAGAGCGCTGGTACTGACTGCTTTCCTCTGTTACATTTCCCTACAGAAATAACACATTCAGTGATGACATTATAACCCTGTGTGCGGCGCTAACGATTCTACGTCTGTGACTGACGATATAAAATTACTGTAGTGAATTATTAAAAGTTCGTCCATTATTACGGTGGTTTGTTGAGTATATATATGCATACATTTTACCAGACGTTATGTGTGAAATGACGTCTTTATGAGTTAAGAAGCTAAAGTGTATTCGATATTCAGTGCTCTGGGTAAAATAACTGACTCGTCAATATATTCTCTGTTTTTCAATCTCATGAAGAGCGTTCTGAAGCATACAGCTACGATAATAATGCTCTTAATGCTTGCATATGCATGCGTGACTATTGATTATGGTCACAAATACTCACACATCTCGTTGCTTTGCTTTCTGCTGGTGCGTGCCTCCAGCTTATTAGCAATGCCATCAACGTATCACTCCGCGTGAGAGCTGCCTACTGCATTCTAAATCTTAAGTATCCGGCCACGAAGGCCCGATTTTTAATAGGGGTGAAACGCAAAAGCCCCCAGGTACCATGCATTGGGTACACGTTAAAAAACTCCTGGTGCTCAAAATTATTCCGCAGTCCCCACTACCGCGTGCCTTTTAATCAGGTCATGGTTCTGGCACACAAAACTTTAGAATCGCCTGTGGTCGCAGCGCCTGCGGCGCAGGCGCTGAACTTGCAATTCAAGTATTTGTTGAAACAAAACAACTTTATCAAGAAATTCAAGTGACGTGAACTTGTGAACGTGAAACAAACACATGCGTGACACTATTTTTTCGGGAGCATGCCCACACATCTCGGGAATCAGAAATGAACGCAAGAAAAACGGGCCTGATCCGTCAAAGTGATGTCAATGATATTTTTATTTTCCCTGATAATGTCATCGAACGACGACTGATGCAAAATATTGTGCCTTGCCTATATGGTACACCTCGGCTCTTTCTCTCATGAGTTGATTACTGTGACAGTGGGAGACAGTTGCCTGATTTGAACAGGCCACCATCATTCACCGTCCCAGTAATGAACCCATGGGGGAAATTGTTCGAGACGTGCCTTATATGAAATGTAAAAGATTTTTGAAGAAGTCTTTCTTGGCCACTCCACATTAAGTGGACGTTCGTGGATATGGGTACTGACCACTTTCGTCTCGTCAAATTAGACAATTCGATGTCTTCTATTGCGCGTAGGACAAAAAAAAAAGCGTCAAACTGAAGCTTAGACCGAAACAAAAATGAACCCAGTTAGCGGAGAGCTACGTGCGCGGCAGTAATAATGCGTAATTAGCGCAAGAAGTCCAAAATGAAATCAAGATGCGCTCGGTAAAACTTAGCGCTCCAAAACCGGAACCGGAAGGATGGTTTTACTGAACCCGGAATATGGGCTGATTTTGCAGATAGTGCCATCTAAAAATGATGGCCGATCTAGAAGGTAGCCTAGTCTAAACGAACGATGCGATGAATTATTGCACCCAAGAAGATATTGTCTTTCTCCGCTGTTGACTCGTTTTTTATAAAGATATTTATACTACTGGGGTCAATTAATAATGTGCCGTCCTGCATTGCCTTCATCATCGTCATCATCGGAATAATTTATGTCCACTGAAAGACGAAGGCCTCTCCCTGCGATCTCCAATTATCCCTGTCTTGCGCTAGTTGATTCCAATTTGCGCCTGCAAATTTCCTATTTTAATCAGCCCACCTAGTTTTCTCCGACCTCGACTGCGCTTCCCTTCTCTTGGTACCCATTCTGTAGCCATAATTATCCACCGCTAATCGGTCCTACGCATTACATGGCATTACATTTTTTTCTCTTAATGTCAATTAGAATATCGGCTATCCCCGTTTGCTCTCTGATCTACACCACTCTCTTCGTGTCTCTTAACGTTAGGCCTAACATTTTTCGTTCCATGGCTCTTTGTGCTGTCCTTGTTCTCGAGCTCCTTTGTTAACCTCCAAGTGTCTGCCCCATATGTTAGTACCGGTAGAATGCAATGATTTTACACTTTTCTTTTCAACGGCAGTAATAATAAGCTCCTTGTCAGGATTTGGTAATGCCTGCCGTATGCACTTCAACCCAATTTTATTCCTCTGTAAATTTCCTTCTTATTGCCTTACTTGTGGACATTTTGCTGTAAGAACATATGAGAGGCACATTTTTAACCCCCCATTTCTTAGACCAGCAAAAAAATTAATTATCGCAGTAGCAAATGAATTCTGGAATAGGTTAAAAATTATGTTGCATGCGAAGGCACTGTAGGGCCAACTTCTACTGCTTTCCACTTTATTTCGTCATTCCTTTTGTGGCAGTCATCAATCGGTGTCATCGCGAAGTGAATTTAATTTTCTTGACACGACTTCGAAGGATCATGCCTGAACTTTGCGGGCCTATTCTTCAGGTATGGGTTGTGGGAGCGTGCTCCTGCAGAAGGGTGTCAAGCTTGTTTTTGTTATTGTATCGCGTTCACGCGGATCACGTGGTTCGATTGTGTTGATAAAACTGTTTTGCTTCCAAGCAATCTCCGAGTTTCTAGTTCAGAGCCTTGTGCCATTGCTTCTCGCACGTGTACAACCTCGTTGTACATTCTCGAGCGTACGCGAGCACTTGTGATTACTGTGAAATGCATACCTACGGCAATACACGAATGTACGAAGATAGCTGACGGGCTTGACCCTTGAGATTAGATTTGACGACCGACGGTGGGGCTCTCCGCTATCGTTCTAATGTGAGAAGCACGAGATTGCCAAGTAAAATGTTGCGCTCTTATTTCACACTTCTGGCAGTGTTTCTCGCTCTTAACCGCCACTACATTGCGGTCGTATTTTGATCATCTTGAGATTCTGTCAATTTTTGAGCATCACGCTTTTTAGTAAATATGGGTTATACTTACTTTCTAGGGCCCATCGGCGCATAAAGTGAAAACAGTCGGGTATTTCTCTTTGGTCATCAGCCAGTCCTTCAATTACACTGATAGCGTCTTGAGCGACTAAGTCGATGGCAGAAACGTACGACGAAACGGCTTGGTTCCTGAGCACGTGCTCCTGTGTAGCACAGCGTAGCCTGTTCCACTTTTCACCTTGGCTGTAAAGTTTGAATCAAATTACCAACATCACAAATGATGACGTTGACCTTAGGAGACCGCAATAAATCTACTCGTTTCTTTATACACTTGAACTAATAGCTTTCATTCTACAACAAAGTAAGAACTCTAACTTCTACTAAATGGTCCCTTTGTATTACACACTAGCGCAGGTAGAATGAGTCAGGAAGTGCCGTTTGGGCAGTAACATAAACCGGATTTTGCGAAATAAATGGTTGAAGCTCAGTTGCCTTGTATAAATATCAAAATAAAGCTGTAAAGTAGCTCATGGTAAGCTAGAAGTAGTAGAAGCCAACAAGTAAGGCGGCGGCGCTACAGCATCATTTTATAACAATTTCGACCAAAGAACTAAATTTGAACACGTATCATATGGTTCAGTATGTTTCCAATTTCAAGAGTCTGCGAGGAATATACATAAAAATAGCTGAAGCACAAGCCTTAAAGCTTGTGAAGCTGAGGAATTTGACAGCAAAGACTCGGTTCTACGATTCTTAGTGTGCTGCGTGCACGGACATTCTCTAAAACTCACAATAACACCCGAACCATTTAGCAAAAACTGAATGGACAGCGCTATTTAGGTTTAGACCCTGTATGCGATGATGTTTATTAAATACTAACATTTTCAGGGAAACCGGTACAAAAGATTCAACATGCTGATCCCGATGTCTGAAAGTCAAGTTTTCACCAACTTATCGCACATTTTTCGAAATCTCAGATGAAACCTTCGCTTTTATCCGTGACGGTGGCTCAATCACTATGCCGTTCTGGTCAAGGTTGCGGATTGGATCACTGGCCGTGGAGGCCACATGCATCCCAGCAAAATCCAAGAACACGCATGTAGCCTGCTTTGTGCGTTCGTTTAAGGCCGCTCCACAACGGCGTCTCTTACACCCGACTGCACAGATTCGGGACACTAAACCCTACAAATCTTGGCAAATCGGATTTGCAATGCTGAAGTTCAATTCATCCAGTCTATTTAACCTTACATGTACAGGGCTAACAAGTGCATGTGTTTCAGCGCATTTCCGTAGCTCAGAGGTCGATGATGCATTTTGTCTTTCAATAGAGATTACTCTGTGGCACTTTTTGCGTCACGATACAGTTCAAGTTTTACGTACAGGTGAAGAATGCTGGCATCAGCGTACTCCTTCGGTGCCCCGTCCCTGTAGTGCTTCAAGGCTGCCATTCCGATCCGAAAAGGCGTATCGCCTTCTTCTTGGTACACTGTATGAAAATCTTGTGCGCTGAACAAGTGAACAACAGTGTAGCGTCCAGCAAGTTTCTCAGCTACAATGGGACCATACTTCCGGAACAAACTCGCACCGGTTTCGCAGATTTCATCACGGGTGGTCAGTCCTGTGAGGAGAGAAATTATTGGCATCATTCAAAACCGTTCTTGTTTCTTTTTCGCTCGGGCACGCTGCAAAAATAACGAATGTGTTGTTGAATGACAGTGAAATAAATGCACATTTCATTCCAGTAATAAATAGAAGGAAAGATAGCATGACGTTTCACTTCGTGAACGCGGGCTACGTGCAAGCGTATGGACACCGCGAACGTGCGCAGCGAACACCGCGGCGTCGAAGCACAAACGGAAAGGGCGCGAACGCGGTCGCGGACGCTACACTGATCTCGACGGCGTGACGCATGGTGTGCCACAGGAAAAGCGCATATAGCGAACATACTCAGCGAAGCACCCCGTCGTCGAAGAACAAACGGAAATGGTGCGAACGCGGCGATTCTGCTTTCCACCTCCAGGGGCCTCCCGCCTCCAGCGTTCGCTTCCCTCGCGGCGACGAATATAATCTAGCCGATGTGACAAACGGGGCATCTACGCTTTCGCGTAAGAACGTTATATACTTTTTAAAAGTATATATGCTCGTTTTATTCTTGTTTATCGCACAAATTGCAAGGAGTAGCCGTTTCCACGATACGGCGGCAAACAATGTGCCATCTTGCCATTAGGTTGAAGCGGCGTTTCTTGCGGCAATTTGCGCGATCATAAGTTTCGTTCCGGTCAAGTCGTAGGTCGAGCTAACCCAGCCCACTCCAACTGCCTTTACACGCGTCTTGCAAATGTGATGAGAACGAATTACCCACTCCTTGCAGACAGGTTGACGGAACTCGCATTGACTCTCACGCACTTTGACCCGCTAGTGCTTACATAACCCGAAGCGATGACTGGCTTCTTCCTACACCCGAATTTGCAGTCTTCACGAAAAGTAGCTATATCATCAATTCTCCCCTTGCTTATCATCAACGCTCGTACTTATGAAAAAAAAAAGCTTTTGAAGTTGATATGCGCCACGTTAGTGCACAGCTTCCTGGCCATACCTTGGATTTGCTTTCTTAGCCTATGTTTATTGCAAAACGCCTTACCTTGCACTTCTTGGCGTAAATAAATATTTCTAGCCTTTTAGTTCATGATTTTGGAAGTACTCGTCTACCATAAGTAATACGATTTTCAATGCAAACCTGTTTGTAAACCTTGCGAGGTTATTATCATCACTGTTCCTATGGCAATTAGTGGCCGCAGCTTCTGCAATAAGTAACCTAGTTTGCTTCACAAATGAAATAGTCAAATTTTTTTAAAAGGTGGTGGTGTGAACAGTGATAGTTCAGCGCCAGAGCAATTTATGAAGTCTGCGTATTTATTACAGCGACGCTGTATATGGCTAGGATCTCGGGATTTCTTGGTGGTGTAACATCAACAGAAAACAATGGCGGGCCGATCCCGGCGGCAGTGAAGGGCACAGCAATAGCTCATGCAGAGGCTCATCGTGACTCATCAATGGCGCATACTCCTGTAAGCAGGCAAAAATGCAATGACTTATACCCCCGTAAGGCAAAGGCTACAATCACTCAGCAAAGTCAAGTGAGCAGTGCATACATTCTTTGGAATCACGCGTACAACATACAGAAGAGAATACATTTTAATAAAGAACAAGCCCGAAACAACCATCCGAACTACATAATTGATGATAAGGCCCTCCTGATAACCATTGCGAAGCACCTAGCACTCGCCGCATGCGTTTCCCGCTAAAGATTACCATTGCGCAAGCTGCCGTGGCGACGGCAGCTTGCGACGTGGGGACTGATGTCCCTAGCATTTTGTATATAAGATAACGAGCCTAGCGACTGATTTCAATGTTGCAGCAGCGTTATGGGCTGCGGCGTGCTGTCAAAATTGCCATCTCCCATTACTCTAAAATAGCATTACTACCATTACTCCATAGTCATGAAGCATTGCATACCCCCTTCAGTGGTGGCTTTGAACAGCTTCGATGGACATCCACTTTCGCATGTCCGGGATGGCGAGTCTATTTCTCCCCGCTAATACGATAAGTGTATTTGAAAGTATTTTAACACAAATGCAACGCGGTCACGTAATTATATGCTGAAAGAAATTGAAACGTGGAAACCTCGTATGTGAGAAAAGAATATACTGAAAATTTTGCGAGATTTTCTTACAGCGGTGTTGCCAGTATCATAGAAAAATTTATCCTTGCACAAGCGCCGAGAAGATGTAACCAAAATGTCGGAAAATAATCACTTACACTGCAATAAGTTACACGAATATAAGCATAACACATCCTATGCGCTCAACTTCAGGGCCCAATAACTATTATTAGCTTTCCTTGCAAAAAAAATGACAAGCAGACATGACATTTAAAGAAGAAGATAAGAAATAGTGGCTAAAGTTTGCCAAAGTAGTCTAATGTATTCTTACCTGCCAAGCGCCAGGGCTTCCATAAACTGTTAATCGGAGGGAACATTGGCACACGGGGCACTTCATTGAAGCCTTTTACCTTTGACAAATCAGCCGTTTTTTTACAAACTTTCTCCTTAGTCACCGTAGACGTAAAGCGCGAAGCACCGCAGCAGTGCGCCGACAAACGAGGCAAGAAAATGCGGCTCCCATTGAGTTCGCCCCACAAAGCGCAGAACGCATGCAGGGCCATGCCAACTTTAACAAATTTTCACCGGAGCCCAACGGACGCTAGCGTCTGTATTGCTAAACTGCTCCTTCAAAGTGTTTGTAGAGGTCGCTCTCAGACGAATTCAAGAGGATTTCTCGCTGTATCGGTCATGTCGCCAGTAAAGGGCAGACAGCCTCGGTCGTTATCGATCTTCGCACAACAAGCGCTTCTATAAATACGCACCGCACTCTATAGAGGGCCAATCACCTCATGAGTTGAAACTCCGTTTACAAGAGTTCAACATTTGCGTGTAATCGTTCCTTGCTCGGCAGTTTCACCGCAATCCGCCAGTTTATTCAGCGCGGCGGAAAACGAAGAAGGTGTCATTCTGTTTCTGGGACGGCGCGTTCTGACGGCGTACCCTTTAATGGTAAATAGCCACTCTATGAGTTGGGTCATATTTCACGAGAAACATCCCACACCTTAAAACGGCCATCGCTGATTTTCTTGGAAAAAATTGGGCTAGTTGGCAATTGTGTGAAGGAGGTTTCAGCAAAAATTTTCACGAAAAAAAAATAATGTTGGTGGCGTAAGCGCTCTTTGAAGTTTTCTCGAAAAAGTATATGCTGCTTGCAGGTAACTTTGGAAGTCAAGTGTGAAACTAGGTATAATGACAAGTCTTATATTATAATATTCTACTGCCGTGGTTCCTTCACGTGACGTCATAGGTGAACAAATTTATCAATTTCCCGCGTTTAATCAAACAATTGTGTCTTTTTATAAAATTTTTCCACCAACATCGTGGCTGCTTCCGCCATGATATTATTTACGGCTTTTTCCCTGTAGCTATAGTTTCTGCTAAAATTATCTTAGGCGAACAAATTAGAAATTGTCCTGAATATTACTCCCAAAATTACCACAAGGTAGTTTTTTGATGATATTCAGGATAAATTAAGCATTAAGGCCCTTCAGAAAAAAAAACATTAACGCCTCCCCTAAAGGGCACAGTGGTGCAGGCGAAGCTTGTCCAACCATAGAGGAGAGATTGGCTAGTTTTTTGAGCGGCAGAACGAACCAAACGCGGCCCCCATATCTGATTGCCGGGCCTGAACTGGCGGGAAACAGAGCGCGCGAGGCGAGCGATCACGCGATCACTACCTTTCCCTCCTCCAGAGGGAGCGGACGGCATTGATTGGATGGGGGTATATGGCGTGATCGCGAGCGCCAGCAGCGGGCACCGAGCCCGACCTGTCAAGCATGTGGAGCCTCTATGCGAGACATGTTCGTTTCCCGAGCATGCATTGAAGAGCGTACACGTGTTACGGGCGCGCGCCTTGCACTGCGTCTATTCATTCACGCATATAAAATCCCGCCTTTAAGCAAGCGTATAATAAACGGACAGTCGCTGAATCGGTTAGCGTGGTGGTCTCACAAGCTGGAGGTCAGTGGTTTGAATTTTATTTTCGCGCGGCTTGGGTTTTTTTTTTTTTTCTTCACCAACAACACCGACGCCGACACGAGTGAGGCAATGCAAGCTTCGCTTGAATACGTCATTAGCTCCGTAGTTGCACCAACTTTCAGCTTGTGATCTAGAAATGTTAGTTTCAGTATATTTTATTCAAGGGGAGAAAAGTTATTTTAAATCTATAACGAAAATAACCAGTCGCAACTCCCGAACTATGTCTTCAATGCAGTACACGTATGCGACACCGACTTCTTTTCTAGCTCACATATGCACTACGGTTGTTTGCCAAGCGAACGCCTGTTGCGTCACTTGACATCAGTATAAATACTTGTACACCATAAACTGCGTATGTAAGGCAGTTCACCGCATCTAACTTTAGGGGCTCGGGGCGGTTAGGTAGGCGAACACGCCACTGATATGAGCATTTTGCAGTGGCAGATAACGCTTAACTTTGCCTCATTCTGTCCTACGTGGAGGTCGAATAATCACAATCATTTCATTGCTGCTCCCCACCAGGACGAAAATGGCGCTTAACGAGACCCACGGACACTCACAGCATACTATTGCCTGCAAACTTGAAATTTGTTGATAATTGCCTGCTATCCCACGCTTAGCGCGAGGTGTCGATGATTCAGGTTCTTGCATAACTTCTTGCTAGAGAGGAGAAAAGGGCACTCCGCGAGCCTTTCCTCCTGATCTATTTTGGCTGTATTGGTTTCCACTCGACGAAGAGCAGCGGCGCCGGTGAACTGCCATCGTGAATTGTAATATCTTCGCACTATCTGATCGCTTGCCGTCGGAACTGAAACGTAAGGGTGCTCGTGTACGGCCAGCCCAATGCAAATCAGAAACATCAAGCGGCAATCGTTATATCGGGTGTGTTACTTTGACGTAAGCAGAATTTTTTTAAATCACCTGTGGTATCTAGCACAAATCTACTTATTGAGCTGGAGTACCGGAAGAGGCAGACATAACTTACTCTGGAAATCGAATTGCGTAATTCATTATTTGCCCAAATGTTAATAAACAACTTTATGAATTAATTACTTAAGCGCACATATCTGAAATACGCGAATTGAAACCAGCGATTCCACAGGGCCCATTCAGCTGGAACAAATTTTGAAACTAGCACCAGTTTTAAGTCAAGCGCAGGCAAACGTGAGGTGAAAATACACTGGTGTTTCACTTTCTTAAAAAAAAAGAATTGTTTTTAAGTTTGGAACTCGGAAGCTAGTGCAACACCCATGTATTTCGTCGCAAACTTTAGGAACGCGTATCTCAAAGCTCGTTTCATCCACAGAATTCATTTCAAGCAGATATGACGTTCGAAGTCACCGGCTGGAATTCGTAGGTTGCAATGTGTGCCGTAAAGCTATTTTAATACATAATTAGTCAAACTTTGCTAATTAGCCAAATATTCAGTTTTGTTTCTCGTGCTAACAATGTCTACTTCTGAGGGTAACCCAGCTGAAGTAGAATTTTGCTGCATGCCATGGGGTTTTTAAACAATCTGTTAACGATACAAAACGTAGAATACTCCCTTGAGCCGCCAGCATCGCCCTCAGCCCTTAGCTTCTAGCCCCATCTTTGCCCCTCTGTTGTGTCAACTAATGGTATCACAACGTCGACATGCAACACGATGCATGATAAAGAAAGGCAAGATTTAGCGCTTTCTCAGAAGTTCTGATGTGCAAAAAAAAAAAGGATGGCAGGCGTAGAACGTAAGCGCACGGAGCTTTCTGTTCTACTGAAAATAGAAATATGCTAATTCAAAGCAGAGACGCCTACCGCAACTGTGCAGTATGTGAAGGATTGGAGAAAAAAGAACCTCGGCATTTTAGTGGCCAAGTCAATGGTGCACGCTATATTGAAAGAATCTGAGAAGTGTATGAATGTGGAAACAGCCAGATCAAGTTGCTGCTGGAAGCGAGACCCGAAGTTTTTCAACCTCTGGCTCTGAATCAAGACCTGAACATTTGGTTAACATGAGGGACATAGTGAACATGCGCCTCAGGTTGCTAATGTGTTGTGCTTTCTGGACACCAAAGTAGGGTCAAAATCATCAGTGCAAACCATCATTTCCTTATTTTATTGCGATAGCAATTATATGGACACTCCAAGCGCATTTTTGCCGTCACCGTGGCCGTCGTCGTCATCGCCGCCGTGATGTTCCGTATGAAGGCCAACGGCGATAAAATCGTCACCGCGCGCGGTGCGTTCTGTGTGCTAGTGACAGCGTGCGAGGGTGAGCTGGCAACAGCAGCTTAATGTCGCGCACGCTAGAGAGGAAGGCGGCCGGAGCGCATGGTCTTCGTTCACGCGCGAGGAACGGGGAGGAGGCGGCGGAGACGGGAGGGGGGGGGGGGGCAGGGTGCGTTCCGCTTACGCGGCTGCTGCTCACGGAGCTATCTTGAAAGCGATCTGCAACGCGGCGCACCGTATCTTGCACGCGATCTCCTCCATATGGCTCTGACCTTTGTATGCGCAGTGCTTTCGCCGCTCTGTTTCCGTTGAAGCGATACACCGCACGACCCTTCGCTCGCTGCGGCGGCCGCGCTCGTTCGCGCCAGCGTTTTGACAGCGGTTGTGCGCGCACATCGAGTGTGATCTATTCATGTTGGCGTGTGCGCGCTGACACCATGCTTGTTAATTCAGTTAGTAAACGAATGTGTCCAAGTTTAAGCAGCCGATAAAACTACTAACCATACACCGTATAGCTGTCTACTGATTTGCTATCGCAATTGATGCTTCGCCTTTCGGACGAAACTGCGACATTTCTTGGTCCTAAAAACACTAGTTAGGTTTTCCTCACACTCATAACTTTCACCGTGAGTCGCTATTATGGACAATTTTTCTGGCAAACTGCACCAGTCATGTTAACGACCCATGACAGTCTCCATATGTATATATATATATATATATATATATGTCCTGGTATGTGCCCCTAGAACCGCTGGTCACCCTATATATATATATATATATATATATATATATATATATATATAGGGCTGACCAGCGGTCCTAGGGGCACATACCCAAAATGATAAATATCGCCCCACATTTTTAGACTGAATCATTTGTGGGATCGGCCCACGATAAGAGGCTAGAAACATATCTAATACGGCAAGGTGTTGGTTATCGCGGTAAGAAAGACTGTCTTTCGAGTAATCAAAAAGACAACAAAAACACAAGTAAAGGTGGCTGGTAAGAAATAAGCCCGGTAGGTGACAATATGCGTGAAAATTAAAAGGGATGCTAGTTTTAAAGATATAGAATCTCCTTGTCATGCAGTAACAGATATGGCGTTTTCGTAAAAGAAAGTAAAATAGATGTAAAAAAGAAAAGGAGAGTAAAATAGTAAAAGAGATGAACCTTTTTTTGTGAATGACTACGCTTCCAAAATCTCACGTGCTCGCTGTTGGTGGTCTTTACGAATTGCGCATACCCTATCAAAGGAAGATTAACATCCACATGCGCTAAAATTTAATACCAAGGTTCTGCTTGCTTGTAGTTGCTTTCAGCGAGTTGAGATGCTCACGCAGCCTGTCGTTTGGACACCTTCCTGTGTGCCCTACATAGCTTTTTTCATAGGTCAGAACGTTCTCATAAACGGTCATTCGTCTTGCAGGGAACAAAGGGGTTCATGTGTTTTTTGTCGCAGGCTGGTCGCACTTCATCACCACAATTCGCGCGTCTGTATAAGGCTGCCAGTTTGTGTAGGGCTGAAAACACAGTTTCGATTCAAAGCACGTCCTGCTGATTTCTTGGTGTTGTAACAATACAGCCTGGATACGAAGTGGAACCTGTTCGGGCGTGCCGTTCTCTATAGGTCATCGCCTAGTAGTCCTGAAAATATCGACTAGCATATGTTCAACAAAGCTCCTCCAGACGACATCAGGAAATCCAGCCGACATCAGGCGGCGAACTTGCTATTGTAAGCTTTGTTGTACTTGATGTGTGCACGACCTGTGTAGGGCATTCCTCCGGGCAGCAGTGGCGCGCTTTTTGTCTGTTATTCATACCTCTCTTTATTTATTTAATTCTTTATTACTTTTTTGTGTATTATTTTCGCGCTTTGTGCACAAGTGACTTCAGTTGGCTCACCTGATGCAGTCGATAATATTGACCAGCCGGCCGTAGCTCCTGCCTCATTTGGTGCCCGATAACTCTCAGATATATATATATATATATATATATATATATATATATATATATATCGACGATGGCTATCTTTGTTGCTTTGCCCCTTTTTCCTCCATAGTTTTTCGTTCCTTCCAATAAAACCACCAGTTGATAGTCAGCACCCATGTTGTCATCTTCCCTTGGTCCCGTTTGCCTGCGCTCATTCTTCAACCTGTGCATATTCAAAAACATTTTTTGAGACGGCTAAACACCAATGTGGTCAACAGCTTAAAACATATTACGCTCAACGTAACAGCAAATCCACCGTTACCAGTTTGTATGAAAAAATAACGGCGATGCAAAACAAAGAAATAAACAAATCACGAACAAAGGGTAGTTAAAGTACATAATAATAAGTTCCAATTTGTTCTTGTTTGTCAGCCGCCACGGCTTCCACTGAAATAGATCGAAGAGAACGATGGTAAGCCGTGCACTTCGACAAATGTTTTCATCCTTGAGCAATGCGCCGCTTTTTTAGAAAACACTGCTTTAACTCTGTTGGTGCTACGTAAAGGTTCCCGGCAGTGTGACAAAAAAAACTAGACATGAAAATGTAGTTCCCGTTGAGTGCGGCCAGCAAAACGCTGCAGGCATGGCGGGTCATGGAAACTTCCACAGGTTTTGCCTAAGCTCTCTAATTACTCAAGAGTTCTTAAAGTGTTTCCAAAGGCCACTATTTTAAATGAAATTTAAGCTTTTTCCCGGTTTTGACCTCGTCTTCAGAACATTAGCCGATACCTTTGGTTGTTATTGTATTCGCATAGTAGGTGTTTTCTAGATGTACGCCGCTCTGCATGCCCTCATCTCTTCGCACGTGGCTGATAAAAAGTGCGATGTCTGCTAAGAATTGCCTTCCTATCGCTCCGCTACCCAAGTAATCAGCGCAGCGTGCCTCGCAGGTCACATGCTTCCTTTTTCAGTCAGGGCCAGTTTTCATAGCCGAGCTTGACAGGCACACGCTACCAACTGTCCCAGCCGCAGTTTGTGAACCTTAATATTCCTTCGTCTCGGCTTTTTCAAGCATTTTTTTCAATGAGGAAGGAATACTGTTTGGAACACATAATTGATCGGCAAATGACGTGCATCAAGTACAAAAACATGCCAGGAAGTTCATTAAACTATCGCGAAGAGCGCTCAACTGATCCTCAAATGTCATTATAGCTGGGCAGATTTTAACCTAATTAAATATACGTGTTTTATTGCTTCGTATGTCAACAGTATTCAATTTTATTTTTCCTGTTGCCCCCGTGATGTTCCCGTACGCGCTGCAGAAGCGTACTTACTAACTGAGCAATACTAATTGAATATTGTTGCAGCAACCAAGCAAATAATTGCTTCTTTGACCTCCACCTTCAATTAAACTTTCTCCCTTTTTGCTCTTTCACGCCTCGCATTAGGAGGCGCACTTTGATTCTGCTATTGCGGAGTACGCGCGTTAGCATGGCCACAACACATCTTCAAAGGCCCCCGCAATGCTTTCATTTCGCCTACAATATTGTTGATGGCATGGGCATGGCATGCTGAAAATGTTGATGGTGTTGATTTCCTAACGTATTGTTCTGTGCTCTAGTAGTTTGTAAATTTTGTTAGAGAATACCTCAAAACATATGATCCCGCAGTGTTATCGCATTTAAATGCGATTAACATTCTTTGGGAAGTTTACCGAGCGGGAGTTATGTATGCTGCCTATTTGTCCGCATCTAACACTTTTCACTCCAAAGAGGGTCGCAGGGTGGCCCACAGCCTAATGGGTAAATCAGCGGGCTGCTGCGCTGAGGGAACCGGTTTCGACACTAGTCGTTAATTGGACCGACATTGGTCACAAGGTTTGTGCCACTAGGTATGCGTCGCTCTACAAGAAAAAAAAACCGTTTCGCGTCAACTGGGGTCCCTAGTTACGTGCCCTTCTTCAATGTACCTCTTTGACGCCAACTTGGGGCACTGGGCTCATAAATAAAAGAAAATTAATATTTCTCTTGTGCTTGGAGGGAGAGGGGGGAATTCGAACCCGCGTCATATAGATTGAGAAAATCTTCACTGAATTTATGTATGTATATAGATATTCAGACATGCGCCAAGCAGTGACTTCGTGGCGGCGCCACCCATAGGTGGCGCTGCGTTTCAAGAGGAAGGTGCGATAGAGGATGCCGGCTCCAGTACATGCCTCATACAGGAGCTTTTCGGTGGTGGCTTAACGGTCTGTTGGTAAATTGCTTCAGCGGTAATTGCATTAACGTCAGCAGTCGTCTTGAGATGGTTCGTGCCAGACGTTTTTTTTTTTTTTTTCTGGTTGACAGTCATGTTCATTATCGTTCTGCTAACTCGTGTTGTATAGAGTCCCCGAGGAGCCATCAAAGTTTACTAGAAAATAACAAGTCAGGCAAAATACCATCCAATCATACTACCATACTGTAGGACAGAAAGGGAGCAATACAGTATGAATAGCGAGCATACTGAGATGGTACCCTTAGCTTAAGCAGAGGACATGTTATCTTGTTCGAGCTCCGAGTCGTACACTAACTCCTTGTCCCCGGCAACCTACGCTCACCGTTCGCCATCAAACTTTTCATGATGACGACCCTTTTCGGTTGTCAGTGCTGGTTCCATGAAAAACAATATATTCCTTTCTACTGACGCACTGTATCGCTATGTCGGTCCTTCGCGATTACGCCGAAGACTGGGAATCGTAGAGGGCAGTGAAGGGGTAATATAGGTCTCGAACCCGGAGTGTTCAGCAGATTGGTGCGTTCTGATTTAGAACGCAGACGAGAGCTTGCGCGGACAAGGAACGCGCGGAAAAAGAAAACAGTTCACCAAAGAGACTATATTTCTTTCGCAATCCCACACTTAAGCAGTCTTAAGTGTGTGTGGAATTTTTCAACAGCCTAGCTGTTTAAGCTCGAGGTTCGGCTACAAATCGTTCACAGAAACTCCGCCGTTGCCTAGCAACCACTTGGCACAGCTCCGAGTGGCTCGCGCTGCGCCTAGCTCTGACGTCACTATGCGTCGCCTAACAACTACCTGGCATGCCTGCGCCCGGCCACGCCACGCTGCACCGCCGCTTCCCGTACATCGCCAAGCTTCCACAGCCATGTAGGCGAAACGGCGACTGCACAGCGAGCGCGCGCCGGCGCCAGTGCGTCTACCACGGCTACGACGTCACTCCTCTGGAATGCGCAGACCGGCGGCGGTGAGTCGCGCGCGGCGGCGGCGGAGTGCGCGAGAGGTGCCGGTTCCGGTGGCTCCGGTGCGCAAGCCGTGTGAAATCACTGATCCTTGCGCATGTGCAGCACGGCTCTTGATGTGCCGCGCGAAACGGGCTTGGCTAGGCCAGTGTAGCTAACGCTACAAAAAAGAAGCCATGACGTCACTGCGCGCCGCTTCGTTCGCGGCCTCCGTATAAAGCTCCGTGACGCCGCGAAGGCGGCACAAGGTCGATCCACATAGGTCGCGAAGCTTCGAGCGAAAAGCGGTTCAGAACCAATTGTCACCAACATCAGCAAGGGTGGTTATGGGAGCAGCGATTGAAGCGCGACTATGTTTGGAGGGAATAAACACTGGAAAGAAAAAAGACGTTTTTTTAATTAAAGCGACACGCAGGTATATTCATTCAGCAAGAATAAAATTCCTAATCCATTTTATATACGCATGGCGAGAAGATACAACTCTATTTTACTTGATCATTATTAATAAATACATTTTTTTCAGCGCCCACCGTGAGAGCACCCATCGATAGCGGCGGGCGTTGACGCCGCTATCACTTGCAATGCAATGCAGCTATTGGGAGTGCGTGGAAAGGCACGCTCGTAAAGTTCACCTGTTACAATACGCCCGCCTCACATGTTGTGTTGTTTTGCATGTCGACGTTTGTCTGAATTAGGTGACGCGGGTAGTTTTATTGTTTCTTAATCTGTACAGTCAGAAGCAGTGAGTTGCGACCGTCAGATACTTGTTTACTTTAGTTGTTTTCGTGCGACAGCGCTGGCCGACGGGCTTGGCGTCCGAGGAAAGGACGAGCACTCTACGCAATCTACGCCCAAACCGTTCGTCGGCCTTCAAAGAAAGTATGTTCTGTGCAGCGATGCGATTTCGTCACCCGTACGGCTGACCTTTTCCTACATCGCTTTCCGCGCTGAAAGCTCGGAACGCCCATCAAGTCGAAGGGCGGGGCATTTATTAATGACATTGTCAACACCGATACAACAACACATTTCATTATATACGCGGATGACGTTACTGTGCTACTTTCTGGACCGAGCGCAGATGACTTGACAGTAAAATGTAATAACTTACTTCACCGGCTACTCTCTTGGTCTCTGTCTAATGGGCTACAAATTAATCCGCAAAAAACTAAAGCTGTGTTGTTCTGCGCAAAAAACAAACTTCTTAATTCCAACAACGCTATCATGCATGGCGGGCAAAAAATAGAACTAGTTGCTGAACACAAGATACTTGGTGTCACATTTTGCTCTAACCTTAGCTGGGACACTCACATTAATAATATTTGCAAGAAGCTTTCATCTGCAGCAGGACTGATATCACGCTATCGCGCGTTAAGCTTCATATATACCAACATCACTTCATATATACCAACATTAAGCTTCATATATACCATGCACTGTTCGAATCACATCTTACTTACTGCAATTTAGTATGGGCAACGACTAGTACTACCAACATCACTAAGATTCTAACACTTCAAAAGAGGGTAGTTCGTTACATAGCGAATCTCCCCTACCTCTCGCATACAGAATATGCTTTTCGCACATACAGTATTGTTCCTGTAACATGTATGTATGAATTGCGCATTTTACGTTCCTTCCGCTTCTCATCTACTGCATTTAGGGAATTTCTAACAGGACTCGCATCACTACAATTTCACAATAAACGGGTTAACACTAGGAGTGATCCTACATGGTTCCTCCCAAGCTTCCGCACAAATTATAAATTGCAGATGTTGGAACACAACTTACCCTTTATATTAAATAAGTATACCGACATTAATCATTACACTTTAAGCGAAATAAGACAACATTTTATTGATGCGCATTTCCTCTATTTGTTTTTGTTTTCCAGTTTTTCAACCACTAGTATTCCTGGTGTAATCAAACGGTTATTGAATATACATCTCTAATGGCAGGCCTCCGAAAACAAATTTCGCGCCTATGAGAACAAAATGACGTCACTTCTGTTTTTAACGGATGTGACGTCAAATTATTTTTTTTCCGGCGGAAGTGTGCCCTCCTCCCACAGATGGCGCTAAGCGCCATGAACCGCCGATAAGCCGCCATTTTTTGAACCTATGGGCTTCTATGGAAGCTTCGCTACCTTGGGCGGCACATTGAGGCGGCACATTGCCTAGCGTCTCTGCGCCGAGCACATCGTTTCCGCCGCCTAAAAACATGGATTGGCCAAAGAAGTACGTAACCCCCGAAGAAGAAGATGCTCGACGGGAAGCCCGTCGCACCGCTGCTCGCGAACGAATGCAACGGCTGCGATCAAACCCGGAATACCGTGCTGGTGAATCTTCGTCAAAGCGACAGCGAAGAGCGGAAGATCTCGAGCACCTCGCTCTTTGCAGGGAACGCTCTTGCCTGGGTGATCGCAAGCGCCGAGAAAGTGATCCTGGCTACCGTGTCATGCGTAACTTCCAGCGTCAAACCTACAAGTTCCTGGTTGGCGTGAACGGTCGATTTCAGCGAGAGTTCTGGAAGCGTCGAGTTTGTCACGGCTGCCGCGTCTGCGATCGGCTGTGGTTTGAGGTCAACCTGTCTACTCTGCACTCGGTTCGACACTTTGAGAAGCGCAATGTCACCGTGCAAGTGTTGCGCGAAGCGTTTCCCCCGAAAACGACCCCGGAGAGATGAACGTTTGCCAAAATATTGGCACAACATAGCATGACATAGCAAAACTCCTTGAAAACATAGTGTAACATAGCAATAAATAGCAAGAACACGGTAAAATCTTTATATAACATAACAATAAATAGCAAAACTCGGTAAAATCTTGGCATAACATATTAATACACAGCAAAAACTTAGCAAAACGCTAAGAAACGCTAAGTAACGCAAGGCTGAGGAAACAGCTACGCTGTTTCTTCAGCCTTGCACCACAATAGTGCAAGCGGCCCTCATTTTTTTAATGGCCTTATTTTTGTGCGCCGGTCGTCGCTCCCTCGTTTTTATCGTCTTCTTAACGCCTTTTATCTCGTTTTTATCGCCCTCTTAACATACTTACACGTGCGGTCGCGAACAGTCGCACTGGCAGTTGGACGCTACTGCTCTGGGTTTACTGACAGTTGCATTGGAATGAAGCGCCTAATCCAAACCTTTGCTTCTCGGGCAGCTGCTTCGAAAGCGAGATTTGCTACCACAAGCCCTGTCACTGCAACAATTCCTAATAGTTCATCAACGAACAGGAAGCATTTCGGAGAGATACCCAGAATTCCAGCGCTACCAGTGATCGGAAGTTCATGGATATATTCACGTTGTTTCCGTAAGTTTGATCTGTCATTCTTACGGCCTCCACTACCCATTCTGTGCGTACTAGACACAAAATCAGAGCGATCCACCGGTAACTAGCGCGCTCTTGCGTTCTATTATACCAAATATTATAGGTTTAGAAAAACGAAAAGCCAAGCTTTTAACACCTAATTCAAGGACGAATACTCAAGGTACTCTCAAATTCTTAATAGAACATTTTATGCACCAAGGAAACCTTATTTATCAATCGCATTCACATGATACAGAAAAAATTCGACAAGAAACCGGGGTTTCCTCAATAATTTCTTGGGAGAAACGTAAAGTGACATACCCCTAAAAAATCGTTTCGAATTTCACTGTGTAAACCATGACTACAGTGTCTGTAATGCTATAGTTTCTATTTCTCATCCCATCATAACATAACAAATAAATGTTTTTATGCAACGTACATTCCCCGTACGGAATCGCCTTTTAATTTTCACGCTACAGACAAGCTCGACGAGGCTTAGGTTATTTAGAGTTTACGAAACACAGCCTCTGGAATTGACAATATTTCGCCACGCATAGTTAAGCTTGTAATAGTTATCAGTCACCAGTCATCACGTATATTGTCAATAATATATTTGCTATGGGTGTTGTTTCACCATGAATGAAATTTGCCAAGTTACCACATGACAACTCAAAGGACAGGAATAGCATTAAAAACTACCGTCCAATTGGAGTACTGTCATTCTTCAGCAAAACACCCGCCAAATTATTTGCGGAGCACCTCATGACTACATGGATAAGCAAACATTATTTCTTGTCGCCAATTTGGTTTCAAAACAGGCCTTTCCACACAAACTGCCGTGCCAACATTTACAGATTAGAGAATCAATAGACATTGGTTATCCTGCTGCCGGATTATTTATATACTGTGCGAAAGCTTTTGATTCTTTTATTCACTTTGTGCTAAAAATATATAGAGACAGAACGAACATGCTGATATCTATGTGAATCAAAACTTTAGTGATGCAGGTAAATAAAAGATTTGAAACTAGCGGCAATGCGGACAATTTTTGTTAATTTTCATGCTATTCAACAGGTATTCTCATGAAATGTTAAAGTTTAGCTACCGCGAAGGGTAAAAACTTTATTCTCATGCATTTTTTTTTGTTTATGCACCTCATAGCTCTCAATTACGCGATGCCGGAGAGCATGCACCAGATCAGGCGCATGCACATTGTGAGGCGCAGCTATGTCAGAAGGACCAAGACGACCCATGGTCCTAGTGAACGGATGTATGGTGACGGCAGGTGTATGCAGGAAAAAAGTACGACACGCATCAAGCAACATTTAGGGATTCTGTACTTCCTGTGTCATAGTGAGACAATCCCATTCTGGAGGCTGGTTAAGAATGGGCACACACCCAGGAACACACACTGATTGGCTAAATCAAAGAAAAATAAAGAAAAATCAAAGAATCTGTTAAATTTAATTCACCATTCCATTAACAGATAGGTGAGCTTTAGAGATGCATGTGAACCATTTATATGTTGAGATTTCACATATGAAGTTGTACGTTTGCTAATAAAACAAAGGTTGAATTACTTTGTCGGCATGCAAGGGTTATGTAGGTCACTTCGATGGTACAATCATATAATCATTGTATATATAGTATATATCCGGCGAGATAGCGACCGCCCGAACGGCCTGGTAGCCATGCCAAACCCGGGAAAGTAGGCAATAGAATCTTCGCTTTAAAAAATTTATTTCGCTACAGCATTAATGAGATACCTTATCGTATTTATTGACTAACGTAACAACTAATTACGGTCGATCAACATTATAGTTTACAGGCACCTAAATAGGGAAAGCCTCGATAATCACCAAACTCTACAGCAAATATTTCATACATTCCTAAAAATTTATGTAATCACTCATTCACAATGCCCAACCTTGCGCACAATGTAATTTTCCCTCTGAATATTGTCTTGGGTATACAAAGAAAAACTTAGACACTTATAAACTTGTGTAAAGCTTTCTCTGCCGCTGTACCTTTTTGTTTTATTTATATGAGCTGTTTTTTCTTTACGAAATTACGATTCATCAAGAGCAGCTACCATAAATGTTTTTTTTTAAATCACAATCGGTAGTGACTTTTCAAGAAATATTTTGGGTCCCAAAGGTGTTTATTTTATACTTATTTTAAATGAATTTCCAACTCTCTTCATTCGCGAGAACGTCTCATTGACGTTCCATGTGGACTCTCTGCTGATTCACGAGTACCGTAATCAATATAACGCGTTTCGTTAATTTGTGGAATTTCTCTCGTCATGGGCCAACAGATTCGTATTTATTTTTGTCAAATTCCGTGAGTCGGCAAAGTGGTGCCACCTATTTTTGGCGAGATAATGAGCCGTCACGTAACTGTAACCTGCGCAGAAGATTTTTGTTAAAAGCTAACATTTCGGACAACTGCTGCATTTAAAACTAAGTCATTTAAATATTACACGGACGGAAGAACATCTTGTTCAGCTTGTTCAAGCTGAGTCCACTCGCACGCAAATTTGCGAACTCAGTATTTCTGCTGCTCCATAAGAAAATAATCAATTTTATCTATGAACTTTTACATTCCGTCAAACACCGATCTCGGTGCACTCAAAAAACGCTCCTGCATACGTCATTATTTGCAAAACCCGCAACTAACCCACACACATAAAGCGCTACATTTTCATCAAGTTTAAGTTTCCTGCAACTTAGGGTTCTCTCAAGACACTTGGAAACAGCATAAACTAGATAAGACTAGATAAGAAAACGCTGTATTTCATCCACACTGTTTTAACTTTGCAGATAATTTGCTGTGATGATTCATTTTATTTTAAAGGTTAGAGTTTGGTAGCTCTTTTACATGGGCCAGGGCAACGGGCTCACTTTTTCGACTCTGGTAAACCACACTTATAACGTTCCAAAACGCTTGCGTACGTAATTTATTTCAGTAGCCGCAATTTAAACACACTTTAAGCTTTGCCTAAACATCACTGATTACGTTACTCTCATTCCCTCCAAAAATTAATCAAAGGGCCTACTTTTGTTTACCGAGGAGACCGACTACTAACCTCGTATAACGCTTGAAAATAGGAGGAAAGTGTTTTCGTAATTACTTGCAAATCTCATGTTTATGCTAGGAATGTTAAGGCTACCGCAGACATCACACAAAACATGCCCCAATTTCCACCGAATGTAAACTCGGTTTCATGCATAGCTACTTTGGGGATCTGGCAAACGTTGCGCATAATGGCCGTATGGCAATCTGGAACGATTGAATAAGTAATTTTCTAAAAAAGCTGTAACTAACGTACATTGTACGTCATCCACAACCCATAAGCCGCAATGCATGCAAATGAAGCTTCATTAATCATGTTCAAAGCACATGATTCACCAATGCACTTCTAACTTTTGGTACACGTCACTCATAGCAAATCACTCTTATTCTCTGCACATATAGGCTTCTTACCATTTTCGTGCTCCAAAGACAGCAGGTATACTTTACAAGCGTTTCAGATAATGCCTTTAAACATGCATAAACAAGGGTTTAGCAGTTTTTATTTACAGTGGAAGCACCAGCTAACCATCGCCCACCTTGGGACGAGGCGAAAAGAACACCTGAGCGCCAAGGCTTTATTTAGCAGACGCTTGTCTGCTAAATAAATGTTTATTAATAGTCGTAATTTACCAACGAACTTACATTTTGCCGGCATATTGCACCTACAATTTCACACATTTACTCAAAATAAAAACTCATTAGTGATCTAGTTCTCTCGCAAAACCGTGAAAACACGCACGTGATGCTTTCGAGCACTTCTAATGGCTCTAACATTTTCACTGTAAAGCAGTGCACACACGTGACATGGTGTCGTATCTGCCTCTGTTTCCGTTTTCGGGTGTGGGATATTTCGTGTTCAACAGTTGGCAGTTTATAAAGCAAAATGCCCTCTTATTAGCAGCAGCTTTTGACCATCCTTAGCCCCGCCAGATGTATTACCTGTACTGGGGGCCACTATAACACACTCAAGCTGTTTGTAAGAGCTCTTTGCCTGGGTGGCAACGAACAATTTCTTTGCAAATAAACAAATCTGTATGTGAATTTCAAAAATTCAAGTCCTAATATAAGGTCAGAATGTAAGGTACATATCTAAGAGTTAGGAGTGTATTTCGAATAAAGACGAAGAGCGCAAAACAGACATGCACATAAGAGCAAGTTACAAATGAACGGCTCTCTTGCATTAAATATTGTGCTGTGTATGCGCGCTTGCCTCGCTCCGCTTCATTAAAGCCTTCTCTATTTTTCTCCGTTTTTTAATTATTATTATTCGCATGTATTGTCATCGCAGAGGCTTCGCACACAGCAAATTGTATAATCTTACTCTCGCCTGTTGCTGCACACCTGTCCTCCACTGCAAATAATCTTAATATGTATCGATACCCGTGTGTAACTATATCTAGATCCCATCAATATCTTTTGCTAGCTATGCAGGCACATATAGCTAATATTCAGATGGCCGGCACCACTACGTGTTGCTAACTTTACTACAATGCGCTGCCTTCTTCAACACCATGTTTCCGTTTTATGTCAAAGAGCAGCAGTCGCTCAGTTGGTAAATTAGTTCAGTGCGCCAGACACAATCTCTGCCGGCATTCCAATTTCGCTTCGTAAATACATGTGAGAATTGGCAGGAAAGATTTTACTATTGGCTATGAAGTAAATTTCTTGCAGGGAATCGCCACCCCGATGAAAGACACAAGGTCTCCATGGAAATGTACAGGAAATACGGGCCTATTTATGTCGAAAGGCTACAAGGTCGGTACTCGCTGGTGCACATTGTCAAAGGCACAGACATACGGAAACTACACCAGGAAGAAGGCAAGGAACCGTTCAGGCTGGGTGCGACGCCCTTGAAGCACTACCGTACATCCCGGCCCAAGTACTACAGTGACGTCGGTCTTCTGAATCTGTAAGTCGCTCTCATGCGCGCGCAGTGTACGGCTTGCCTATCAATTAACATTTGCGTCAATTTGGGTGAATATTTCACGTTCAGGTAACTCTTCGATCCAATGAGGCCTGATTTCAGCGCCGAGTGACACGTTTTTGTTATATATTAATAATATCTATGGTGTTGTTTCTTGAAGCTCTACAATTTTCCTCGGCGGCAATTTCTTCCGTGAATAGAACGTTTGGGAAACAACATGTTATGTGAGCTAAGCGAGTAAAACCTGGAAATAAATCAATCGTAGAAATTTTATTGTTGTCGGGGGGATTTATTTCATGAATACGATGTCACTACGGCAATTTTGGATAATCAATGAAACTATGGGAAAGTGAAGGAATTTTTTCAGGACGGGTGGTGTGTGCTGATTCCTTATGGGTTGCTTAAGCAACTTCTTCACGTGAAACACATGCAAGCTACATCTACAGTATTGGTGAGCATGGACTTTGGAAACTTTCCGACTTTGTGCTGACTACGGTGAGAATGGAATCCACCGATATATCTGACGCAAAAATTTCCATGATGGTTCATATTACTGGATTTTTGTTAATTTCTTCAACACGTCTTTTTTATATTCCGTCGGGATTTTGGATGTCCCATAGAGAAATACAAGAGGACATGAGACTATGCATGCATCTGTATTTCTGCCTACCCACCTAGTGGAAGAGTTCTGTACTTTTGCTATGGCAAGCATTATTTCATAAGTTATGAGACCTTTTATTTCCCCTCCACCAAAGGCAACATTGCTAAGGCCTGTATCACGCCTGTATGCATGTAAAACCCAAAAGAAACAACAGCTTTACGGGCGAATCAGTTTGTACTCATGATGGTGCAGTGTTAACCGACCAAAGAGTTCACGCACAATCGCTGAATAACTATTGGATCAGCGTTCGTGTAGGTGATGTTATCTTAATTTCCTACTGTCCGCTAGGCTCCAGTACAAATACGAAGCTCGCCTAGTTCTGGCAATATGTTTGCCTTGCATTTTCGGACTTAAGCTTTCAGGGACTCAGTCCAGCTGCCTAGAGGAGTTTTTAGCCCTGAAGACCATTGAGAATTTTCTGGTGAAATAAACTTTTGATTATTGATTGATTGATTGGATCGTCATCACTCTGTTAGCCAAGCAAGACCAAGCTAAAATTTGGGCCAGAATCTGACAATTAGCATACTCACGATGAGTAGGCAAGGGAATAGTCACAAGGCTTTACGTATTGTTGATGTAGATGATTTTCTACGGCCACAAAAATCAACGTGAGCCGCTCACTACACTCGCCACAGAGCACACTGGAAGTCCATGACGCCGATACATCTCAAGTATCGCTAAACCTAACTTCGCTTTGAGTGACGTCGCATGAGATGTGTTTTGGTTGTCACTTCCACATGACTTATTTATTCTGAAACACTAACAAAGTTACATGAGAATACTTTCTGGAAGCGCAACGTGGGCTTCTTCGCCAGAGCCGTTATAGTATCGCTGCACCGTGTTCCATACCAGCATATACAAAAAGAAATAAAACAATGCTAACGAGGTCTATCTTTGTGTGTGTGTTTTTGGGTGGATGCAGGCAAGGGAAAAAGTGGCAGAGGGTCCGGTCGAACACGCAGCCACACACGCTGAAAGTTCGAACGTCAATGACATACGTACCGGCCATGCATAGAATCTCCGACGAAGCTCTGACTCTCATCGATGAGGTCATGGACAAAAACGGCGAAGTAAAGAATTGCTTTCGTATCCTACAGCAATGGGCCCTGGAAAGTAAGTTCATCAGAGATTCTGTACGCGACTGAGATTGTACATATTTGAGAATAAGGCGAAGGATGCTGAATAAGTGTACCTTGTGACGTCGTTGTATTCAACGTGTCAAACTTTCTCAATTACAAATATGTCACACGAACAAGCATGAACCATAGCTTTTGTGTCCCTTCCAAGACCGCATGTGTAATGTGTTGGTGTTAAACAGTGTGCTAATAATGTAGTTAACCTTTATATTAATTTAAACCTTCACGCATTCATGCCAACATACGCTTTTCACACGGCGCTTCCGTCATCACGTCATTGATGGACCAAAACGAAGCTTACACACTGGCTGTTTGGTAACGCTTGTCAAAAGTTTTGCTTGATGGCGTGTGGTATCGACACGTTCTTTTAACAGCGGTGCTGCTCTTTTTAGAGCGTGCGCCGTCGACGACAGCGCTCTCACGCAGGAGCAGAGGCGGAGAGGTCACGTGACCCGCTCGCCGGGAGTAGAGGAAATCGAAGTGCGCGCCGGAGTAGTGGAGAAGAGGCGCCGGGGTGTAAAAAAATTAGCGTAGCTTGCACTGGAGGCGCAATGCTAAAAAGCACCAGAGCTTATGGGCACCTAGCTAGTCCTGGCTCTAGGGCTAGGCTAAGCACTATCAACTCATCCCCACCATTTTCCGGAATTTTTCGATTATTCATTGATAATCAATTAGCTATTGATTGGCTATCGATTGGCTATCGCAAGGTATTGGTCACGTATTTGGGCTAGGCTAAGCACTACGAAGTCATTCACAGCATTTCCAGTAATGTATTGACTATTGGTCGATTTTCGGTTAGCTATTGATTGGCTATCGCAAGGTATTGGCCACGTATTCGAGCTAGGCTAAGCACTACCAAGTCATACCCAGCATTTTCCGGAATTTATTGATTGTTAATTGATTCTCAATTAGCTATTGATTGGCTATCGATTGGCTATCGCACGGTATTGGCCACGTATTTGGGCTAGGCTAAGCACTACCAAGTCATCCCCAGCATTTTCTGGAATTTTTTATTATTTATCGATTATAGATTACCTATTTATCGGCTATCTATCGGCTAACGATGACTGACTAAGCTTAAGTAGTCCCAACCATGCTTAGCTATTCCTATAGCCAGGCTCAGCTTCACTAGTTCACAGGGGTATGTGCCATTGTGCTTGGACCCTTTCTGCACCACCGCCAGCATCAGCCCACATTTTCTTTTCGCACGTTACGGACTAACGCTCGGCTTAAACAGCTCCGCTGCTAAAATTAGTAGCCCTTCCCCTGTCGAGAAAATGGGGGTAAGCGAAGCTTGTGTTGTGTTTCTTCGGTGTTCCTCCGAACGAATTGCACTGACGAGTACCACGTTGTGCTCGAACCACAACCGGTCACACGCACTGCAGCTGGCTCCCAAGTTCCGGTTGAGAAACTCGCGCTGAAACCTGGCCGTTACACCGGGGAAGTTGGCGCTAGGGTTGCCGAGGCGTGCACCACCGTTGTCGTGTTCCTGGAGGGCTAGACGACGCTGACGTTTGGTCTCAACATCGCGCTCCCGCAACTTGGGGTCGGGGGCTCTTCGCTGACGTTTGGCCTCAACATCGCGCTCCCTCAACTCGGGGTCCGCGGCTCTTCGCTGTCATTTCGCTTGGGCTTCGGAAGCCCTCACGCTAGAATCGGCACGTTGACGAGCTCTTTCCTGAGTGAGTTCATTCTGAATGGATTTCCATGAAATTTCTTCAAAATTAAATCTGTCCATTACGTAAGACAATGAATGGGTCATACCCCCTTAAGCAATGGCCAGCTCATGCATGCGTAAATGCGGCCTCCCCATTAGGACGACAGAAGAGAAGTAAAATTCTACGCTGGAGTGATTAACGGCAATACAGCCAGGTGTGGAAGCAGACGACGACGATGAACGCGGAGCAGTGGCACGAGCGCGTGCCGGCGACCTTTGCAGCTCTGAGAGCAGCTGGTTTATTAGGGGCGAAGCTCCTTATAGCGGCACCCGTTCGTCCCCGTCGTAGTAGGTAGCCACGTCTAGTTTTATGAATTGCTCAATAGATGGCGTTGTGTGTCCGTATATGTATGTATACCCATATATACATATATATATATATATATATGTATACGTATAGTATAACCGGAAGCCGATTTCCGCTTCCGGTTCCACTTCCGGTTCCGCTTCCGTTTCCACTTTCGGTTCCGGAAGCCAGCTTCCGGCTTCCGGAGAACGCTTCCGGCGTTTTATGAAAAAAAAAATTCCGAAAGTTGTGTCCATAGCGCGGAATAGAACCAGGGACCCCTCGCTTCCGAACGCGCGGCGCTAACCACTACGCCACGAAGCGCACATAGACACACGCACCACGATGGCAATAAATACCCAACATTAACGTAAGGCCGCGTTTCTAGCGCGTTTCTAACGCGTTTGTGCTAGCGCGTTACGGCCCGTGTAAGAAGCTGGTGTAAGACGCTGTGGCCTCTCCGCCTTACCTTCAACGCGTTTCGAACGCGCTGCCCAAGGCGGTGGCAAGTCAAGTTCAAGTCGGGGAGCGTTTATGAATACGGGGGGTATACTCTCTCAGCAGTCATGTGATGGCGTCGGCAAACGCGGTGCACGTTCCGGCATGTGTAAATGGCTGCGTAAGACGCTGTGGCCGCTCCCCCTTACTAGAGAGTACTGCACGTTTCTAACGCGTTTGTGCTAGCGTCCCCTTAAGCGGGAGATCCGATGATTCCCTCCGGAGCTTCGCCCACTCATCATCATTCACCCCGTGGATATGCTGTGATTTTTTTATCGTTACATCGCCGGCGCAGGCTTGGGTATACAAGCTTCGCTTGAAAAAATCACCGCCCCTTCCACTTTGTGAAGATGGCCGAACAGCGAAGCTGTGCATTCGCGGCCGTTTGGCTGGCCTGAAAGGCGCTACTTGCGGGGGATGGGACTCCTCGGCGTCCACGAGCGACGGCGTTCCTAGCGCGTTGCGGGAGATGGGATGCGTCGGCTTCCACAGGCGACGGCGGGCCTAGCGCGTTGCGGGCGACAATCGCAAAAATAGAACGACCCTAGCTCCACTGTTTCGACAGATTTAACTTTGTGAAACTGGCTGCATTTTTTACATACAATGTGAAATAACTTTTGTTTTTCATATCTTTCTTTTTTTGCTTGTCTGCCGTTCCTGAAACGATGATGATCGAGCTCTTTGTGACCGTTTAAGGTAGCGTCCAGCTTGACGACGATAGGTGATGGCTATTGTTCTGCTGTGCCAACGGCAAATTGAAACATTGACAGTCACTTCAGCATACGCCAAAGAGGGTGAAGGCGAAAGCCTGCGTGCTCAAGGGACTTTCATTAAATTAATTGACGTTCCAATTCAAATGCGTTGTTACTTCCTATGGCTTGTTGTTTCCGACCAAAGGTGCCGGGTTCGAGTGCCTTAATTGACGCTACCTTAATTAACGGTGCCTTAAGTACCCTAGGCCTAATTAACACCAAATATCGTGCGTTCGAGTGCCTAAATAACTCTACAGTAATTGTCTCTTAATTAACTTCGCCTTAACGCCAAAGGTGGTGGGTTCGACTCCTATATAAGCTCGATGATTTGACTCCCACCGAAGGCCGTGGATTCGAGTGCCTTAATTAGCGCTATCTTATCTGTTTTTGCCACGGTGAATGTATCTGGTGAAGCTACCTAGCTACCTAGCTTCAGAGCATAGAGCCATGCTCTGCGTCACAGTGATTTGGCAAAGACACTAGTGGCATACGCTGCTAATCTTGTTACGGGACTGCTCAATGTAAATATTTTGTTAGATTTTCCTTTCATCACGACACGCGTTTATTACCCTCTGAATATTGCTTTCAACGCAGGTGTAGCTTCCGTCACGGCTGACATGAGGCTGTGCTGTTTGAAGGACCCGCTTGACCCAACATCTGACGGTGCCGCCATACTAGAGGACATAAAAACTGCTTTTACTTGCATACAAAAGCTCGGCTACCGGTTTCCGTACTTCCACTACTTCAGGACGCCCACTTGGCGACGCTTCGAGAAAGCTATGGACGACTTCACAGAGTAAGTGCCGCCTGGTATGTATTGAAGAATTTAAAATAAACTTATCAAGCTTGAAGGTATCACCTATCATAGGAACACCTGTAATAACTAACGCGGCTCGATCGACTCTTTCTAACAACTCCACCGCACGGACAAGAATGCAAACGAATGTTCTGGTAAGGAAGCATGCGACGACGGCAATGGTGCGCCACGTGACCAGCATCACCGGCCGACCAGCATATCGGACGATCATCCAAGGGGCGCCCCTGCTGGAAATACGCTTTGAATCCTGGCTGGAAGGTTGGGAAATGCAGCCGTTCTGGTAGCGGCTTAGGTGGCGGTGGCAAAGTCTGCAGTTGAGATCGGGCAATTGCTCTTGCGTACTCGAAAGGTGCAGTTACAGGCAGTGGATAATGGGTTTGAGGGATAGCTTTAGAGACTTTCTCTTGGATGAAGCTGTGGAGCGTTGTTGTTATAGATGGTGACGGCTACGCGATGCAAGGCACCAAAGTCCTGGCGGGTGACCTCTGCGCGAACACACTCCTCAATTTTGTAGCGAGAGCTACATTGGCCGCATTCTCACCGTTTCGCTGTGACTGGTGGCCGCACCGCGAGCTGAGCTGTTGCCTAGCAACCGCCGCAGCTGGCAGCGGAGGCTTTATGGCAGCGCCGCTCGCCGCGCCATCCGGCGGCGTCTGCTCGAGTTACCACGGCGCGGCGACTCGCCGCCGCCGCCGCAGTTGCGTTGCAAGCGTAGGCCGCTTGCAACCGGCATGACGTCAGAGCAGCAGCCGGTGGCGTCGTGTGCTCGAGTTACCATGGCGCAGCGACGCGCCGCCGCCACCGCCGCAGTTACAGCGGCGGTGACGTCATGCACCTGGCATGACGTCAGAGGAAGAGTTGGTGAAACCGCATTGCAACAGAGGAGGAGCCGGGGTTGCATCGTATATATAGAAGGGGCAGCTCGGTATGATTCGTCGGCAAATATGGAAAGTTAGTCAGAGAGATTGAAAGAAGCCAGGCTTCCTCGTCCGAACGAAGCCAAGAGGAGGCAGCGAGCCGAGGAGACGGAGGAAGAACGAGCCGCACGCCTCGAGAAGCGTCGTTAGTACGAAGCGGTCAGGCGAGTGGATTCAGATGAGGATAGCACCCGAAACGTGTTCAAGTCGCTGGACGACAACCCCTTATCCTCCCGCCTCGCCGACCATCGGGCCGTCTTTGTGGCAATTGAGAAACAACAAGATGAAGACTTTCAAAATAAATGCGTTACGCTTTAAAAATGTCTAGTCTTTAATGTAACCATAACTTAACGAGAGGTAACAACCAAACCTAAACACTCAGACGTACGAAGCTAAACGATAAAGATGTAACCTTAGAGTTTGACTCCGCAGTTCTAGGGTGAACTAGGAGCGGCACTTTTTTTGAGGTGTATTAAGAAGGGATGTTGGTGAACCGGTAGCGGTCGCAGATGTTCGGCCAAGCACAGCAACCACATGCTGACGCAGGTGGTGATGCTGCTTAGGCACAGGCTACTATTTTTTACGGTTGTATTGTGTTGTGCTTTACTATTTTCGTAACTTCCTGATCTACACTTGTTATAGCTAAATACGTCACTTTATATTCTCTAGGCGCACGTACCGACAAATCGAAGAAGCAGCCGGGCGTATAGAAAGTCGAAAGCTGGAAAGTGAGCCGACAGTATTGAAAAGCCTGCTACTTGAAAAGAAGTTGACATTTGGAGAAATTTTTACATTCACTAGCGATTTCATTCTCTCAGGCGTTGATACGGTAAGCAGTTGAGTACTATTTATTTACTATCCTTATCAGCGAGCCTGACATTAAAAACTGAAGTATAAATCTGCTGGGAAATACTTTTTCAGACGGCGTTTGCAACAACTTGCTTGCTGTTCCAATTAGCTAAGAACCGAGAAGCTCAGCAGAAAGCGCGCGATGAAATTCTGGATGCTGCTCGGGAAAAGTCGGGCTTCATAGCGCCAGAACAACTTGAGAAACTGCTGTTCCTGAAGGCGTGCCTCAGAGAGAGCCTAAGGTGAGCGAAGCACTCGTGGACTCAGCAGTGATGTTCTTTTTCTTTTTTTTCTTTTTTTACCCACATGAAATGAAATATGCATAATTCTCGGGTTTATTGAGTTAAACGTCTGTTAATTTGACTTTCTCCTTTTTTTCTACAAGCTACTAGTTTGCTGCGAAAGCGCCCATCGTCCTTGTGGCGAAAATTTCATTATTCATATCTTGAAATGCGTGAGAAAATGGACTACGGAACCCTTAAGAAGACCTTAGATTGTGTTTATTTGCGTCATAAGAATGCACTAAACAGCCTGATCCCCACGTTTAATGAACTTTGAACGTATTCGTCCTAAATTTTTGGCTAAAAACTACCTCTTCTAAGACATCCCCTCCCCCCCTCCCGAAGCGCACACTATGATATACCGTTAGTATACCGTAGGTCCTACCGCAACGTTTGGCTTGACTCAGCTACGCCATGTCGAGAGAGCCAGGTATATAGTCACCTGTAACGGAGTTGGAATGCAGCACACGAAATTTCCTTTCGGGTGGTGCATTGAAATGCATTGGTGCTCCAGTTACTTTTGTGCTTCAATGCATAAAACGACGTTTTTTTTAACAAAGTAACTGGAACGCCAACGCATTTCTCCGCAAAGTTCGGGAATTGTGTCATCCTGAGAATTCGTTCCTAGTGGATCCGCTTTGCGAACTCCACAGCTACATTTGTAGATTCCAATTTGGGCCATAATATAAATAGTTAATTGCTTAATTAGCAAATTTTTGTTATTGGTCGATAATACATTTAGTTTTTTGTGCAAGTAATGTCCACCTCTTCGAGTAGACCAGCTCATGAATTAGAATTGTGACATCTGCCACAGGCAACCTTTAAAAATTTTAAAGCGTTCCCTGAAACACCCTATTCCCCTATATTGCCCTATAGGTTTCACCCTCACGCTCTGAAAAAAAAATCAACATTATATTAGTATAGTTGGCTTACCTGGAAAGACCATTGCTTTATCCATTGCTCCACATGGCTTTTATGCTGTCACGCGTTACTGCCGTTTGTTGGGAAATGTAAGCTGAACCAAAAACACAACTTCATCCTATTGCTGACACATTATTTTCGCATTGGCAATGCCAGCGCTGTTTAAGAAATTCGTAATATTAGAGTTTCAGAAATATTTGTTCGTAAAACTGACGCTATTGACGTTTTGGAGAACTAGTCTGTACATGTACCCAAGTTTATTGCTTCCATTTTGCTCCTCTTTAAAAGAGAAGGCGTGTAAAATAAAAGCGATAAATGTTGTATCATGCCACCATTTGCAGTGCTCAGTAACCTTCGTGTCTAAGAATTGTTAGTCTTTTTGCTGCTCGGTATACATCATGTAATGATTTTAATGGCAGGTTAAACCCACCTGCTCCTGGAATCTACAGAATACTGGACCATGACGTTGTGATGTCAGGCTACGTGGTCTCAGCTGGGGTAGGTTCCACTTAAAATTTTCATGCTTTTATCGTTCGTACTTTGAACACCAAATGCCGTTGGTAGTATTTAGATAAATGAGCGAAGCCGTGCTTCTACGACAATTGTCAGCTGGCGATCGATAAAAGCCTCAGCCTACAGCCAACGTTTGTAAAAGGGTTGGTTTCGCCAAAGCAAGAGCTTCGTTTCTAGGTAAAATTTGTGTCGTGTTTACACTTGAAGGAAGCTCACTGATTTGATGTTTTTCTAACTCAGTTTTTATTATCGATTAGTATGTTACTAGAAAGTTACGATTAGCATTAGTATGTTACGATTACCCTTCTTTGCTTGCTTCCCCTACATTGCAGTTTGCAGTCGCGCTTCTCTAGAGTGTTTACTCCTGTGGTTCTGTTGAACTTGAAAGCGGATCACGTGAACATAAAACGAAGGCGATGCGCTATCAAGTGGCATTTCTGGACATATCTTCTCAAATTAAACTCTTCCTCTTTCTGCACCACCAATTACGTATGTACACCAATTACGTGTGTCATAATCACTTGCGTATATACTACATATGAATCTCGCACTTCTCACCATTCTTACGGCATGCACGAGTTTCACAATTCATAACATTAAACGAACTGAAAATTGGAACGGTGAAGGTTTGGGCTAGTTGGTTTTTCATGAGGCTACGTGATGTAGCGCAAAGAAGGACGAGGGACACAGAGAGACGAGAACAAGCGCTTACTGCCAACTAGAATTTTATTGTCTGATGCAAGATAATATATGGGAAGGAGCAGAAGTACAAGCGACATCAAAACAAGATATCATCATTACGGGCCTTTGTAAACGCTGGCGTTGCCTAAGAATACCAACTCCTTTCGTGATCAGGCCAGGGATAGCTTACTATGCATGGGCAATCTTCACGTGCCATGCTGGCCCATTCAACAATGACGCGCGTGCGCTCATCCATGCGCTTAAAGATTACTTTTGTTTTCTGCGCATCTGCTGCAATGGAGGGCTAGAAAACCTTCCTTTTCCGTTCCTAAGGTTCGTTAATCTGTGTCCCCCGTCATGCTTCGCGCTACACCACATAGCCTCATTAAACGAATCTTTACCAATCCTCTGAGTAATGAATCTCCCCACCGCCAAATAACATGTGCGCTACTCCTTGAATGATAATAGCCTTAATGACAATGAACGTCGCCTGGGATGTGTTCTGCTTGAGTTTTTGTGTTGTTCAGGATGTCAACACTACTGAAGAAGCACATGGAGGTCTTTTTGCACTCATACTCTGTATCACTACACGCACATTTTAAACATAACCATGGCTGGTATATTCCCTTTACCTTAATCTTTCACGCCTGTTTAGCCTATTCGACATCGCTTATATCAGAGCTACATGTATGCTAAGCTTGGCATGTCAAGCAACTGTTAAGCTGGTAAAGACGAGTCACCTTGTGGAACACTTGGCTCCGTGCTGAGGTTATGCCCTCTCTTAATGAATTTGTCTCGATTTTCCTGTGACTCCCTTTTATTGTTTGGTGTGCGCGTATCACATTACAATTTCTATTCACGCTTTTTGTTTTACCGCAGCAGCACGTGACTAAGACAACAAGTAGTCGGCGTCGCCCTTGATGTCGGCTACTCCCAAACATACATTTAGTTCTGAAAACAAACAAGTATATTCTATGGAGTAAAAAACCTACTTAAACCGTTGACGCAAACTATAACAGGTAATGGCAAAATAAATGTTTTATGCGCACTCTAAACTGTTTCAAACATATACTGTGCCACTCCTAATCAATCAGGAAAAACTCCCACGTTTCGGACTTGGAAACGGCAGTGAAAAAAGGAAAATAAACGAAAGCGAGACGGACAGATTAAAAAATAAAAAAGAAGAAGACGCATAGCCATCTAGCAGTGAACACGTTGAACGAGTTGACAAGTGTGGTCCGTCGGTCATGGCTCCAGCATAAGGGCTGAGGATTTTAACAAAGGTTTCCGCGCAAGACGACAACTCCCCAGTAGCAAATCATGTAGCGAATTTATAGATCTGGTTGCTCCTAAGTGCTCTTTGTCCCTGTCCGGCTGCCTTCAGTTACATTAGGTCGAACATCACGATTAGCTGACACCTTCTCTTAAGAAATATTGTAGCGTATGATCATTTTTGTGAATGCGCGCCCATGCTTCTAACACCGACGTCGACGGAACTGCTATGTTTGTCAATCGGCTTTGTGAGCGAACTTTACCGCTCTTTTGAGGGACTTTTTGAGGACTGTAAAATCATCCTATAATGGCTTAGCGTAACACGTTTTACACAAGAGGATGAACAGCAACAACAACAACGTCTCCTCGAAAGGTCTTCAAACTAAACACGGGTGCGACTTATTGGTGTTTCGCAGCACTCCTGGCAACTCCTGCAAGGTAGAAGGAATACTGCACTTGCAGCTACTAAGTGCCTCTTGCACGCGGGGAATGCTTTAGAGGGTTCTGTTCCGCCTGTTGAGGCAAGCGTTCTTGAGGCAAGCTTTGGTACTAGAGGTCCGTTGTTCGAATCCTGCCATCGGACAAGTTTATTTATGTTTATTTATTGCATTATATCTGTAGATATACTCACCAAAAACCGGGATATCACGGCGATGGCGAAAATTCGCCTTGAGCGTCCATAGACATTTCTATCGCAAACAAACAAAACAGATACAAGAAGGGTTTACGAATGCTTTTGATTATACTTCGAAGGGACGGGTATTTTGAGGGATTTATGTAGTGCGTACGGGTAAGGCTTTGACTCAAGATTGATCAATTGTAAGTACCAGAAAAACATGAGCTTCTATTAGAAGCTGTTTTTTCAACGAAGAGACAAATCACGCTGTTGAAGTTTCTCTGTAGCGACATCAGAATAACGGCTGCTTAAGCACACTCATACTGGGATAACAAGGGATGTCGTCTTCGGGCACCTTTCTCGGCAAAGCACGGCCAGACTAGCAGTAGTTTTCTCTTCACCGAGTTCGTTTAAACGATGTTATTTTTAATAATCGTGATGATAGATGACGAAACGCAGGCAGGGTTACTATACTTTGTGCGGTTTCCTACCTTATACTCGAGGAGACAGAGATGTGTGAGCGAAATTAAGACAAGATTTCAGACAAGTCACACACACTATCAACAAGTCGCAGCGCGTCTGCGGCCCGGTATTCAAGTCTGTCACTTTCAGGCACTTTGTAGCTGGTCTGGCTTTCTGGGTTGACGAGATGCGATACCAGGGTCTCTGGACCCTCGCTTCGGCAAAAGTTCGACCATCAGGTCAACTCAAGGCACAGTGGAAAGTGTGGCGTTGTTTTTTTTTTTCTCTCTTTTTTTTCTGCGGGAGCAGTTGCTAGGAGCTGATCAGTAATTTCTCCACATCTGCACTAAGCGCACATAGGTAAATGACTCGTTCAAGTGCGATAGCTTTACAGTAAATTGAAGGCTACTCCGACTCACAGACGACAAAGCAGTGTTGCATGCATCATTATCATTTCAGTTACCACAAAATCTCTCCAGCTAATGAGAATAAAATTTGCAGTGTTATTTGGTATGAAATGAGCAATAAAACAACGTTTTACTGAACAATAATAATCAATGTCTCCTACTGGTTACGAAGCTGCGTTTTACTAATGGGCTATAGTGTTGTTTCGCAAACAATTCTTGAAGAAGAATCTCTGTACACTATCCCTCGCTTAACAGCTACGTTTTAATGACACGTGTTTAGTTTTTTTAAAACTTGCGGTTGGGCGCGTGATTGTATGTTCACTATGTATATTACCTTCGGAAAGATCCCAGCAATCTTTTTTCTTCATTTCTTTTTCTCAGGTGCCTATCTTTGTAGATTACTACGTTGCTGGACGCATCGATGATAATTTTAGCTTTCCAGAGCTCTTCCTGCCTGAGCGCTGGCTGAAAATGCCGCCGGAAAACCTGCACCATGACAGATACGCATCCCTTCCGTTTAGCTTTGGACCACGAATGTGTCCTGGCCGAACAATAGCGGAGCTCCACGCGTGCCTTCTTGTCGCCAAGGTACGTATGAATACGGAAATTCAGTGGCGTCTAGTAGTGAGCCGATGCGCCAGCAAAACTCAGCACAAATTATATATATATATATATATATATATATATATATATATATATATATATATATATTGTTACGGGGTGTGTAGAAGCCGTTTATTGCAGAGAGCCGTAGGGCGAGTGGGTGCGGATACTGCACGTCGCCTTCTCTTAATCGCTGCTCTCCTAATGTTGTTGTTGCTGCTGATGCTGCCGCTCCACTACCTTTGACGCACTGTAACATGGCTCCTCTCGCAGACGAAGCCCTCCGGGCGAGTAGTCAGTGGGGCCTTCGTTGAATAAACGGCTTCAGGCGGGCTACATGCGTGATGTCGGTCTTCGATGACCGTCTTCCACTGGAAGTGAGGCGCGCAATTCTATTATTCACCTCGCTGAGACACTCAAGCACAATAAACGGTCCAACATAGTCAGCGAGCAGTTTTAAAGACAGACCGCGTTTACGCACGGGAGTCCAAAGCCACACTAAGTCACCCGGTTCATTAGAGACTTGCCGATGTCGACTATCGTATCGGGATTTGTACTGCTTTTGCGAAGCTAGAGTACGTAATCGAGCGATGCGCCGAGCCTCCTCCGCTCGGCAGAGAGTTTCCGCGATACAAGCGTCGTCGTGACTGCCAAAAGGAAAGATAGTGTCCAAAGTGTACCTCGGCGGACGAGTGTGAAGCAGGAAAAACGGACTATACCCAGTGGTCTCATGTTGCGCGGTGTTGTATGCGTATGTGACGAACGACAATACTTCGTCCCAGTACTTGTGGTCCGAGCTTACGTACATGGAAATCATGTTCACAAGTGTTCTGTTCGTGCGTTCTGTCAGCCCATTACATTAGTTTGCGGGTGATAAGGCCTTGAGTGTCGCAGGTTGGAGGCGCACAAACGTAGAAGTTCTTCAGCAACATCAGCTGTGAACTGACGGCCACGGTCGCTAATGATCACTCTAGGGGGACCATGCCGAAGTATAATGCAATGCAGCATAAACTGTGAAACCTCGCCTGCAGTTGCAGAGGGTAGTGGTGCCGTCTCGCAGAACCGAGTCAGGTAGTCGGCACATACTATGATCCAGCGGTTGCCTGTGGAAGGACGTGGGAACAGTCCTATGAGATCGATGCCTACTTGCTCAAAGGGGGAACTGGGTAGCACCACAGGCTGTAATAAACCGGCTGGAGCTGCAGTAGGTCTCTTGTGACTTTGACACTCGGCGCAAGTGGCTACGTATGTCTCCGTGGTCCTGCGCATTTGAGGCCAGTAAAACCTTTCTTTGGCTCGATGGAGTGTCCGCGTGGAGCCTAAATGACCTGAAGTTGGATCATCGTGCACGACGTGCAAAACAGAAGAGCGGAGGGCTTCTGGCACCACCAGAAGAAACCGTGCACCTATCGCGGAAAATTTCTTCTTATACAACAGTCGATCCCGAACACAAAAACTACATTTTTTCGCCGTTTTTTTCCTTATCCTCGGCATGCATCGGGATTTGCCAGTAGCCGGATCTCAAGTCTACAGAAGAAAAGTAAGAAGCCGAATGAAGGCAGTCTAAGGCATCATCTATACGCGGAAGTGGGTAGACATCTTTCTTGGTAACATTGTTTAGCCGCCGATAATCAACACAGAATCGCCAACTGCCATCTTTCTTTTTAACGAAGATGACAGGTGCAGCCCAGGGACTCGCGGACTCCTGAATTATCTCCTTGGGCAGCATTTCCTGAACTTGCTCGCCAATTATCTTGCGCTCAGTCGGGGATACTCTGTACGGCTTCTGTCGTATAGGGTGCGCTGATCCGCTATTTATACGATGGCGTATTCGAGATGTCGGAATTTGGGACGTCGTGTCAGTCTGCGAAAAGGCAAACACTTGCGAGTGCTTGGATAGAACATCCAGTAACGTGTAGCGCTCACTCGTGCTGAGCGACTTGCTCACCATCTGAAGTAGTTTCGAGTCCGATGGCCAGGGATGGAGGGACTCGTCTGCAGCTCCGATTACAGTCAGTAACGCCAGTGTCTCTTCTTTGAAGAGAGCGAGCTTCATGCCAGAAGGGATAAGTATGGGCTGGTCCGCATAGTTCATAGCCCATAATCCGGAGTGTCCTTCAACTGCCGACACTAAACAATGCTGAACCAAAACGTTCTTCTTTACACAGGCCGAATGACGCGGCTCCGTCGCGGCATCAAATGTGGCGGGGTTGGCACCAGAGCAAATGACCGGAACGCATACAGCGCATAGTGGGGGAATGACGATGTCCTCCGAAACACAAAAGGCACCTTCTTCACGTGGCGAGTTCTCCGTGAGTCCTGTTATAACCTCGCGTTGTACCGAAAGCTCCCCACTTCGACAGTCAACGGTTGCACCACACTCCTGCAAGAAATCGATGCCTAAAATATCGTCATGCGTGGATCGAGGAATAGCGGCGAATTCAGTGGTAAATACTTTGCCACACAAACACACATCCGCAGTACAAGCACCGATCGGGCACAACGTGTCACCACTAACACTACGAAACGTGGAAATATTGTTCCACGAAAACATCACTTTTTGTTCCAGTAGGGCTTTAAAATTTAAGCTCATCACGTAAATTTTTGCCCCAGTATCCACAAGAGCCATTGTAGGTATATCGTCAACAAGCACGTGAACTTTGTTTTTCAGCATGAAAACTGGCGGAGCAATGTCGGTTGGCAGCGAACGGTATCCAACGACCTCACCCCCATCGGCCGCACTGCCTAGTTTTCCGGTGGTGGGGAAAGCCGGTGACGCCGCGGCGATGGAGATCGCCGAGTACGTGGAGCAGGCGGTGGCGTTAAGCTGCGATCGGAGGCAGGTGACGGGTTCCGGAAGCTGCCTTGACGAATTCCACGATTAGTTGGCGGGCGTGGAGGCCATGACGCGGAAAAGGGTTGATAATTTGACTGGTACGTCGCTCGTGAAGGTTCTCGGAAAGGTCGGCGGCGGTCGCAAAACCTGGCGATGTGGCCAGGGACCTCGCAACTATATAGCACACACGAGGAGGCCGAAATCCACGGTGCTGCCCAAAGCCTTCGTTTCCGCCATCGAGCATGGGGTATCGGTCATGATCGTCGTATTCTCTGTACCCTGAATAAGTGGTACGGTACCGCTGCGTCGGATAAGAAGTGCGGTGCTGCAGCTTGTTGTTGAAGCGTGGCCGGTTGGTGGGTGCAGATGGAAGCACAGCTCTATAATCATCCACGTTCGCCGCATTAATAGAGGGTTGCCACGACGTAGCTGGTAGTCCGGGCTCGTTGCCTCGCGAGTCGCCGCTACCATAACGGCCGATTTCGTGGCACCGGAGGAGCTCTTCCCGAACTATCTGTCGTATTGCCGACGACAGATCGGATGGTGTGCTCGCGTCAACGCAGGCCAATGTCGGCACATTAGCCAAACGGCCAAATTTCGGTGCCACGCGACGCATCTTCAGTGCTTCAAACGTGCGACAATGTTGGATGACGTCGGCCACAGATGTCAGGTTTTCTTTAGCAATCAAGAACTGATATACATCTTCAGCTATGCCCTTGAGAAGATGACCCACCTTATCTTCATCAGACATGCTAGCGTCCACGAGTCTACATATCTTGAGGACCTCTTCTATGTACATAGTACAAGTCTCGCCAGAGAGTTGGGCCCTTTGGGACAGAGTCTGTTCAGCTCGCTTCTTACTCGCTGCGGAGTCCCCAAAGCACTTTTTCAGTTCTTGGACAAATGTATCCCAGGTCGTAAGCGTGTTCTCGTGGTTGTCGTACCATATGAGAGCAGTGTTCGAGCCGCAAAATGCCAGTAGAGCAATCGATGAGAGCAGAGTGGGCGCTCAAGAAGTCAATACCAAGAATGACATCATGTGGACAAGCGTCGAGAACAGCGAAGAGAACTGAAGTGTGGTGGCCGGCAACAGTAACGCGGGCAGTGCACATACCAAGAACCGGTGTTCGGGTGCCGTCAGCTACTCGCAAAGTAGGAGAGACGGCAGGTGTCAGCACTTTGCGTAGGCGGCGTTGGAGCGTAGAGCTCATAACAGATATGTGCGCGCCAGTATCAACGAGAGCAGTAACGGTCACGCCATTGACGAGAACACCGAGCAAATTGCGTCTTGAAGTAGGGGTCAAAAGAAGTTTGGCGGTCCTTGTCGTCAATGCAGCCTCACCTCCCGGAGCTGGACTGGCTAGTTTCCCGGGTGGTGCCCAGAGTAACCCGGAATAGGAGTATTCCAAGCTTATCACTTTCATTTAAGCTTTTTGGTATTATCACTTTCTTTTAAAAGTGATAGCACCACGTACACAATTCAGTATTCTAAGGCAGATTTTCTTGAATATTAGCATTTGGTTTCAATTGACAATTTCTTCATTCGCACACCGTTGTAGTTTATACCTTCGGAAACGCCATGGCAAAATTAGAAACTTGTAGGGGTATCTTGCCACGAGGTAATGTCGAAGTCTTATTTATAGGGGCACGCCTTGGAGCATACCAGGAGTCAAAACACTTGCCTAGAAGGATACACTAAATGGACACGGTCGGCATTTTTTAGAGATATGGAGTGTGCGGTCAGATAAACATGCTGGTATGATCTAGCGGTTGAGGAGGAATTAGTGGAGCAAGTGCATAGTCGTACTAACAGCCTCGCTATGGTGACGTATACTGGTGTTGTCAGTGTGCAAGTTTTCGTAAGTGTGACAAATAAGAGGAGCAAAGTTACCCTGAAATCTCCACTACTTATCTCGGCCGCAACATGCATTGCTATGACATGTCATTCTGTCAGTGCTTGTATTAAGCCGTGCCGACAAGTAAACTGCAGGAGCATTTTAAATATGGTATTAAAGGAAGCACACCAGGCAAGACCTGTATGATTGCCTGATTGAACCTATTGCTTGACTTAAGGTAACAGATAGTTTCTTGAATCTGAATAGGGTACGCTGTGGAGTTCAACAGAATCTGAAGCTTTGCTGGAATTGTCACCAAAGCGATATAAATCAGATAAATTGGAATGCACCAAGGAAAAGTCCAATTGCGGCCCTATATTCGACTCAGCAGTACTTTCGTAGCTTCAAAGATTTAAAAAAATTGATTAGAACTTCCATCAACTTTGCACGGAAGCGCCGCACATTGACTTTCAGCATTCACCGAATAACTGCTGTGTTTCTGATGCCACCTTTACTCCTTGCAGATTTTGCTGAAGTACGAGGTTCATTGTGAGAAAGAAGACATCGATTTTCATGGAAGGTTGGGCAACGTACCAAATGGCTCAGTCGACTTCTTTTTCAAAAAAGTTTCTTCACCAGCTGTCTTAAAAGTGGCTTAATGCGCAGATGTTAGGTATCGCTCTAATCATACTGCGCTGAGACATCGTGGTGGTCCAATGTAATTGTAGCCTGTAAGCAGGGTATTGCGATAACTACGAAAAACGCTGTTTGCTGACTAATTGCCTCACAAATATAGAGGAACACTGCACTGCAAAGCAAGACTATAACCGAGCGGCCGAAAGTAAGGGACTACCCGGAACGAGTGCCAACAAGTCATGCCAAAAAAAAGTGACAATGGTGGTTGGGACGCACCAACGATTGCACACTCTACGGTGTTGTTTAAGATCCTAGTGCTGCTCTGGAGCCGTGGTGTAGAGGTAAATGCTTGCTTCCCGCCCAACAGGCCAGACTTATACACATTACAGAAAAGAAGTAAGCACAATTACTTCACTACTTCATTCAAATTTGGAATTGATTACAGTAAGAAATTACTGCCCCAGAAAAATAATTGAGCAATTACTAAATTTAAGCCTTTACATTTCTGTTACTTGCCTCCCAACTTTTATTAACATTGCACAAATGCAGTAAATCAACTAGCTGATCTGGCTCCTTAACTGAGTCATTTGGAGCTGTTATACGTTGTTTATATTCATTAACCATTTCCTTTTAAAATTTTCGTCGCTCATCTCTCGTTTTTTAGTGAAACCAGCAGCAGTGACACTTAAAGCTCACTCGATGTGTGCGTTGCAGGAAATAAGGGTGGTGTTGTAACGTATGAACACATTGGGCATGCGAAAATAAAGTTGTTTTTGCGAACACAAAAATGCGAAAATAAAGTTGAAGTTGAAGTTGAAGATTGTGGTTATTGAAATACGTGATGATCACGTGCGAGTCCTCTAGGAAACACAGCGTTTTATAGCTGTTGAGACTTGGGGAAGGAGCTCTTGAAAAAGTCATCCATAGGTGATCCCCTGGTATCAACATTCTAAGTGGCCGTCGCTGTCGAGCCATTAAAGCGCCGTTTCAATTTGTCAGCCAACATCTAATGGACCTTCTCCCCGTGCAGTTTACTCGTTAGCCATTGAAACTTGAACAACTAACTGTAACGGACGCCAGCAGGTGTTCACATTCCTTGAAAAGGTGGCTAAATCTGTTATGTAATTTAAAATAAAGCTGCGTATTCTCTCCAGCCCTAAAAGTAGTGTTCGTGTGTAAAAGTTGCAAAAATAGGTGTATGTAAGTCAAGTATTGAAGCGATAGATACATGCCCATTTCACAGCCAATAATTTCTGTCTGTATCAGAGAGGTCATAGGCTGCAGTAAACGATGAAAAATTTAGCGGCAGTTTTTACCGCTTATCAGGGTCGCTATAAGCGCTCCCAAGAAGGGTTCGTAAATCGGCAAGGTGGACACCTTCAGGTGATTGAGGCATAATTCCAGGGCGCTAATTGTGGGAAACAGGTAACCCATGCATATGCGAATATCTCAGCAACCTTCGGTTTGCAGATGACATTGTCCTATTCAGCAAAAATGGAGATCAATTACAACAAATGACTGAGGACCTTAAGCGAGAAAGTGCAACAGTGGTATTGAAGATGAATATGCAGAAGACAAATATAATGTTCAATAGCCTAGCAAGTGAACAAGAATTCAGGATCTCCAGTCAGCCTCTAGAGTCTGTAAAGGAGTACGTTTATCTAGGTCAATTACTCACAGGGGACCCTGATCGTGAGAAAGAAATTTACAGAAGAATAAAATTTGGTTGGAGTGCATACGGCAGGCATTAGCAAATCCTTACTGGGAGCTTACCACTGTTAAAAAGAAAAGTGTAGAATCATTGCATTCTACCGGTGCTAACATATGGGGCACAAACTTGGAGGTTAACAAAGAAGCTCGAGAACAAGTTGAGGACCGCACAATAAGCGATGGAACGAAATAAGTTAGGCCTAAGGTTAAGTGACAGGAAGAGAGCGGTGTGGATCAGAGGGCGAACGGAGATAGCCGATATTCTATGCTGACATTAAGCGGGAAAAAATGAAGCTGGACAGACCAGGGTGGATACCAAGAGAAGGGAAGCGCAGTCGAGGACGGCAGAAAACTAGGTGGGGTGATCAAGTTAGGAAATATGCAGGCGCAAGTTGGAATCACCTAGTGCAAGACAGGGGTAATTGGAGATCGCAGGGAGAGGCCTTCGTCCTGCAGTGGACATAGATATAGGCTGATGATGATGATCTTCTTATCACTTTCGCCAACGTCAATCGCAGACTTCGGGCATCTTAGTATAGTTCCCCCCAAATTTTAGTGCTCAATTTCGTGTCGCCGGTTATACTTGTTCCGTAAAAACTGTAACTGGTTGCATGCAGTTCGTTACTGAAAACTGAATCGAATTGCAGTGAGCGTCACCAAGTAAACCAAGTGATCGTTAGACTACAAAATTGGCAGAATTGGTAGTTGATTACAGGTAACTATAGTTGCAAATAATTTGTTGCGTACAACAGCGTGTTCAAAGGAGCTGGTTGGTTCATTATTAGAAAAATAGAGAAACAACGCGACAGCAGAAGAGTAAAGAGCGTAGGACAGCGCTCTGTCCTATGCTCTTTACTCGTCCTGTGTCACGCTGTTTCTGTATTTTTCTAATGCTGCGTACAAGTCTGCAACACAGTCAGGTTCGTGACCTGTAAGGAGGTTGTACTTGTTTGTTATATTCTTTGTTTATATTGGCGCCCTCTATGCTGTTTCTTTTACAATCTTTTATATTTTTACGCAATGCCACAAGAATTTAAGGAATTGTTCCGCGCAGAATAACAAAAACAAAATTACTGAACACGAACCCACCGTTGACGCTAACCTTAGGCGAACCCTCATTCGCAAAGCCAACGCATGGGTCTGAACAAAACATGTCAATTAGGGCTGGCCTCCGAGGTCTGCATAAATACGAAACATAGCGTCGATGACTTACAGGTTTTGGAATTGCCGTGGTTTCAGAAGCCATTGGCGCCAAAAGGAAACTGACGGTGACCCTTCGTGCGACCACGAAATGACGCAGCTTGGAATGCCCGAAAAGCCGTGTTAAAATGAACTGCCCTTCAGCGAAAGCAATGCTTTCTTTTTTTGCATTTTACACAATAAGACCGTTGACTGTTTGGTGTGCTCCTCGCAGGCTTTCGGCTTGTCGTCTGCTGAGAGGGCTGTCATTGGTCGGCAATATGTGTGCAAACAGCGCATGTATTCGTCGACTGCAACATCGGTGTTTGAAAAAAACAAACACCAGTGATGTTTTGCTGTTTAAAACTGGTAAACTAAAGCAAAAGAAATATTTAAAAGGAATTTGCATCATTTATTTGCGCCGGTGGCTGCGGAAAGCAAGACCAGATCGAAACCGGTCAATGATTAAGGCTACATTTCGTACGCGTGAAAATCCCGGAAGCCATGCTTTAATTTGGTAAGGTAGAAGAAGAAGGGAAAAGGAGAAGAAGAGAAAGAAGTTACAATAAACAAGGATGGCTGCCTTGTTATACTGATTATCTCAGTTTTATTACAAATTTGGCGCAGTCGACAAATTTCAAATGTTTCGGTTGAGCTCCTTGCGGAGCCGCTCATGAGGTTCCCGTTCAGTGTCAATTTTCTTATTATGTCATTATTCCCGCAATTCTTTCTTGACCCATTGTAGCACTGCGTACCAAAAGAAATGGACATCAAACAGCAATATATAACGCGGAAATATAAACTGAGAGAAGAGTAAAGAAAACAAAAATACGGTTTTCCGACAGGACCCGAAGCTGGGCCTGTTAAGTGGGAAGCAAACATTCTACCTCTACTCCACGGCGACAAAGCCGTGCGTGGCTTTTGAACTACCATGTAGTATGTGTAAGCCATCAAAGCACTCCAAAATCATTACCCCTTGTTGGCTTCATGTTCAATGCAATGGCGGTGCAAGCGTTTCCGCCACTCTCTCATTCTAAAAAACCCTGGCATGACTAAGGACCAAAACTCGAGGAATTGAGATACTAGATACACGTGATGTGCAGATACACATCAGCCAGAGCCATATGGCCCACTATAACGCATTACCACTTCCCAAAAATCATCGCAGCCAAGTGTGTTTCAACGTCTTTATGTCATGTAATGATTCCTTCTTAATAGAAACATTTCTCTCTCCCTCTGCAACGGTAGCTTTAAGACTACCAAGACTCCGGCTTCAAAATTTGCCTTTACAAATGTATTTAGAACATCTTACAATTGCCAATTTCAACGAGCTTTCAGCTTTCGTTACTGTGATCCCGCATTTCAACAATCTCAACACTGCCGTAAGCAACTAACCCCTTTTTTACTACCTGTTTATATTGCTTTCTTGGAAGTTACTTTGTATACGTAGTTGTATACGTAGTATACGTTGTATGCGTAGTTTGTATACGTAGTATTCTATGTTGAGATATACAGAATAAAATGGCGCAAAAAAAACTATCTTCGTCTTAGCATAATATTGAAATTTTTGTTTTCAATTTCTGGCATATGAGCGGAATTAACAGAGGAAAGGTGAGAAATAGTTTTTCTGTAGTACAAGATTTTGCTTAGGAATACATGGGGCTGCGCTGTACCTGTTCGTCCGAGCTGCACTGTGGTGGGAAGTCCAGAAAATGGCTTGCACTGCAGTCTTCTATTCATGCACTGTACGTCAACGAAAAAAAAAAAAAATAATTGCAGTACCAAATACTTCTGCGGTGTGCGAGATGCAGAGGCAGCTCTTCCGCGCTGATATTCTTGAAAACTGCTCCTTGTAAGCCAATGTAAAGGTGCAATAAACTGTTCAGGGGCAATAAAGGCTTTAGGGGCAGCAGCTGAAAACAATCGTCTATGAACAATTGTGCAATCAAATATTTGGGCACATAAAAGGATCAAACCAACTGCTACATAGCCTCGCCGCCGACCGCCTGAGCGCCTCTGCTACGTGTTAACGTTGGCTTGACGGTCACGCACAAACTTGCTTCTACAGAAAATGCGCAATTCTCGAGAGTTACGACGGGTACATCGCGCGTCTGATACACGAGCCAGACGGCCTAAACTTAGTGTCGCATTGAGCTAGTGCACTTCGGCGTTAGGGTCATTCCCAGACTGTTAGACTGAAACATTTAGGGACACTTGCTCTGGAGTGCACCCACCAGCGAGTGCGTTTGATCAACTCCATTCGCTGCGCTCAAGTGTGCAGCCTCGATGGCAATGCTTGAAGAATAAGTAGAGTGCAAAAGGGTCTGCGCTTATTCTACGACCTGTGTGTGTTTGTGTGCGTGCGTGCGTGCGTGCGTGCGTGCGTGTGTGTGTGTGTGTGTGTTCCTTGCTTGTATTGGTCTAACTCGAATAGACGTGGTTACGGGGTTATAGTATGTCAACGTTTTTTTTTTTAAATAAGGTCTTTTAACTCGTAATAGAACCATAACCGTTTCTGCAACTCCAAATGCGAACCCTGAATGCAAACCAAATGTATGTATTATAAAGCACTCTCACATTCACTGCTAATATATGAGTATGAATTTTGCGAATAACTCGCAAACATTGCAGCAAATTTAAGTTTATTTATTTATTTATTTATTTATTTATTTATTTATTTATTTATTTATTTATTTATTTATTTATTTATTTATTTATTTATTTATTTATTTACACGATACTGCAGGCAGCAATGCTGCCTAAGCAGGAATCGGTTTACAATAGATTCTTTTTCAACAGTTTTTCAAATGAAACATAAGATGTGTTCCGGTAAACGATTCCATTCCTCACTCATACGTGGAAAACAATTATTTCTGAAAGATTTAAGTGCGGGCAAATTATGACTGGACTACATTAGAATGAGAAATACGTGACGAACTGTGTGGAGCATGGGTAATATATGTGGCATTTGTTAAACCTGTTTGGTTATGAAACAACGAGTAAAAAAAAATTCAGCCTGGCGATCTTACGGCGCACGTGGAGCGGATGCAGCCCAAGTTGGCCTAACATGCCAGAAACTGATGATGATGTTTTGTAATCGGAGCAAATAAACTGTGCAGCAAGGCACTGAATTCATTCGAGTTTGTCAATTTCCTTATCACTGAACGGGTCCTACTCTGTGGAAGCATACTCTACGACAGGGTGTACGAAGGAGCGATAAGCTTGCAGCTTGACAAATGAAGGTGACTTCTTTAGCTTTCTACGTAGAAAGCAAAGTTTTTTTAATGCTTTGTTGCATATGTTGTTTATATGGGTGTCCCATTTGAGGTTACTGTTAATTGTTATGCCTAATATCATAAGAAGCCAACAAACAGTGACACCAAGGACAACATAGGGGAAATTATTTGTACTTACTAATTGAAATAAAGAAATGATAAATTAAGTTGGCTTCTTATGATATGATTAATAAAAAATCGGGCCCCTTTCTTCGCGTTGTTATGCCTAAGTATTTCACAGAGGTTATAGATTCAAGGTTCCGATTGCCAATGTGGTAAGCATAAAGTAGTGGTTTTCATGTCAATGATATTGTCATTGACATTGTTTTGGAAAAGTGTATTTGCATTCCTTTGTCGTCGCACCAGTCCGCGAGTTTACAAAGAATAATGTTAAGCTTATCCTGGCATGAAACACTCCTGACAGCAGAATAAATGACACAATCATCAGCAAACAGCATTAGCATCCAAATTTTTAGCAATATCATTTACATAGATAAGAAACAGCAGGGGTCCCAACACTGACACCTGTGGTAGACCGGATAAGACAGGCCGGCTAGTAGATTTCACACCATCAATTTCCACAAACTGAACACGATTCTCTAATGAGCTTGAATTCAATGCACTATATTTTCTCGTAGTCCAAGTGATTTAAGAATTTCAATAAATTTGTATGTGGCACACGGTTAAATTCCTTTGACAAGTCTAGAAATATTGCGTCAATCTGCAGGCGGTGATCTATGGCACTGGCAAAGTCGTGTAATATAGACAACAATTGATTCGAGGTTGAAAACTTCCTACGAAAGCCATGCTGAAAATCAACAAAAAAATTATTCGCTTCCAAGTGGTTAGATATCTGATTAGCGATAATATGCCCCAAGAGCTTACAACATGTACTTTAATCGAAGCCCTAAATTGGCAGTAAGTCAAGACCACCGCAACAGGCCGCTGGACTCCGGTGCCGGCTGAGTCGACGCAGCATAGATGATCAAGCGTCGGTTATAGCGGAGTATTCAGCTCGTATTTAGCGAAGCGATTGAAAAGTGTCTGGTATAGCAAAGAATGGCACCGGACATAACAAAGCATTTGCCGTTAGGGCAGATTTCCGGCAGACGCTTAATAGACGCCTAGGACTTCCGAAGGGTGCGAGAACGCCCTTAAAACTTAGCTGTTGCTTCGCTGTTTCACGTAACAATTGAGTTGCCCCGATTGATAGATATTTGAGAAGTTTTATAGAAAGGCTGCTAGCGCAAATAGGAGAGCTCAAAAACGTTGTTTGCAAATTTTCACTGTTTGCTTCAGAAAGAAAAAAAAAATAGTGAGAGAAACGAAACAAATCGAAAAATTTCTATTTTTAAGAAACATGAGCAATTGGTAATTAAAATGGCTAAACCCTCGTTTTCCGCATGTTTACAAGCGTTGTTTGTAACGCTTACAACGTATTCTTACTTCCCTGGGAGAAACAAAGACGGCACTGATTTCATGTTTGAAACAAATGGTGACCAGTCTATGGTTGACGTTTGGAGTATCAGATGGATGTTTGTAGGATATTATGTTCATTGAAGTTATTTACTGATAACTCGTTTTATCCTCTATTTTCATAGGTTATAGGAGGCGTGTTGTAGATTTTACCAGTATTCTTGGTGATATATGCAAGGCACAGTGTTTACATTTTTCAGGTGCAAGAAGCGTTGTTTACTTTGTGCGGGTTAGCTAATGTCGTTATGCCGTTATCCGCAATGCTTCCGATAGTCCTAAGACTGCTGTAGAAGACACTGAGTTCAAGTTGGCTGAAAATGAGAGAAAATGTCAGTTGCAGCGTATGGCGAAAGTTTAACGTACCTGGCCTAGCATGAAGCGTTGAAAATAATTACTGAAGCTTCGTTTTTCCCGATTTTCATTTGTTAAGCGAGTTTCGTGGTTGGTTTCCCCCATGTCTTCACTGAACCATACAAGGTGTCGCCCTGATATATGGGGAACATACGTGGCATATTATGTACTAAGTGCAGGCAAAGTTTACAGCACGGTGGGAGTAGTAGGACGGGAGAAAAGCGCAAAGTAGGCGGGGGGGGGGGGGGGGAGGGGCTACTGCATTTTTTTAAGCAAATTGAAAATGCACGCGCCCACGAACACACTTAGGGTGTTTTACGAGCGGTGCTTGATTTAGCCCATTGCCCTGACAGAATCAGAAATACCCCCGACAATAAATTTAACCATAAATGGTGCGATTGCAATGCCTAATTTGTGTGCGAATATAAATGCGTGTGGAGCAATCACAGCCTTTGCTAAAAAATATTGCTAAGCGTGAAGCGTTTACTTATATATGCAGAACAGATAAATCGGAATGGTTGGCGTTTTTCGGGACCGGTACACAGGCAGCCAGCCAAACGTCGTCTTCCTTCTCTACTACCTGTCTCCATGGACATTCGCGCTCTTTCTGTACTCTGTAACGAGAACTCGTGACAATTCCCCGTTGCCAGACGAAGTGAGCCGGACAAGTCCGTCAGTCGTTCGTCGATTGTATAGCTTCAGGGCTGAAAAAATCGGCCCGTGGAGTGCTCTAGTTCACTGTACTGCTGTACGATTATAATTAGATATTGACCAATCCAATGCGAAGGTAATTTGCGGAGACTAAAACCAAAACACGCCATCATCTCTGTAGTTACATCGCGACAGTGGTTTCTTTCCTCCATTTGTAAGCGGAAAATTTCCTTTGATTCCGACATAGTCCCATTTTCCCATAAAGACGACGAAAGTTCCCTAGATGTAGGGAAATTTTCCTAGGGTTGGCAACACTGGTGGTAGCAGGTGTTTCATCCGTTCTGCTCCACCGAAGCGCACCTTGTGTCGGGGTGTCTCAGCCAATGTGAACGCTGCCGAGGCGCTCTCGTAACGTGGCGTCGCAACCAATGGCAATGCGAGTTTAGATGCCGTTTCGCTGCTACACACAACAGCCGCCCACTTCGGGCCATTTGACGCTTTCGCATTAAAACTCAGCTGTTTTCTAGCCCTTGCAGAGGCTGTTTGTAGACATCACCATCAGTCGCTAAACAAGAGGTGCATCATACAGGTTTCGACGCTGCATCAAGGGCACATAACTTCATCAGGGCCCTGTCAAAGCCTGTGAGCATCTTTCCTGTTGTACACATGGCATTGAGCTCTAATAAATTTCATTTGGACTGTGAAGTCAGAAAGGAGAGAACACGTCCCTGAAATTTGTGTTTTGTAAATTTGTAGAGTGTGCTGACGGTCACCTGCATACCCGCTGTCATATCCGGTCTCAACCTTGCAACGTAATATCTGGGCTGAGAAAGCAGCGAACATCCCTGACCTTGGAGGCGACAACCTCATACGTGCAGCGATGATCCTAAACTATCTTGAATATATTACGCATGAATGAAAAATATTGCCATCCACACAACAACAGAACCCATGAAAGCCTAAAGAAAAACCATATTTCATATTCTGTAACATAATCTATTGCCTTCGATGCTCAAGCACTTCGAGTTGTCTATTAACTCGTCCTCGCTCTGCGATCTGTTAGTCTCTTGATTCGCTCAGATTGTATAGCGGCCACTGCACGAGGGCATTCGTCTCGCTTCGAATCACCGAACCAGGCGACATTTTTTTTTCATCTGTAAGCTTTTTTTTCTAAAAAAAACATTATAGGCTTTATGAGCTTCGTGATACAAGGGTGGATGACAATTTTTACCTTTCATGAACTTTCCTTTACTTTGCGGGCTTCCACCGAACCAATTTTCCATATTGTGCGTCTCTGTGATATGAGTTGTCGAGGCCTCGTTCTGTCATCTACTGGCCTCCTGGTCATGTCGGATGGAAGAGTAACAACGCCGTAAAGACGTTGGTCCCATTTTCAATGCCCGGACGAGGGCAAATTTGGCATCGACAGTACAGGTTTATTTGCGGTGTGATTTATACTACCCCCCCCCCCCCCCCTTTGTGTTGATGAGACTTATTTCCTCTCAAAAGACTGCCTGCATCTTGCAGGCTTCCGAGAACTGATTTGCCATATCTTACGTATATACCTGCTTACCGAAAACAAAGTACGCTGGCACGTGTGCCTTGTGCAGTCTGTTCAAATGTCGAATGACACAGCAAGCAACTTGAACATGAGTATGTCAACCTATTTCTTTGCACGCCAAAGAAAATGGTAATTGAAGCTCGGGGTACACGCATTATACAGAACTTGTTCAGATAGTGATAATACGTAGTGTCGCTGTTTTATTGCGGCGCTTAACACATTACTGTCATCTATCATTGTGAGATTGGGGTCTGCCGATTTTCTTTTGTTATAGCCCACCCCACACACCAAGCGACCCAAGTTGGCATAAAATACGTTAATTCAAAAACGGCACATGTCGTGCTGCCAAATCCAGTGACACAAGTTCACGCCAAAGTGGTTTATTCAAGTTCGGCGCATAAGCATATCTATTCTCTGTTGCCAGTTGCCAAGTTCGCTTCAAAGGGTTTCATTGTACTGCAGCACATACACAAGGACCCAACTTGCCCGATGGTCTGTTTTGAGCATTCCTCCCTTAGAACATCAGCCCGATGCGCTACGCATTCATCCATGGACTACCCCGTCACCCAGACTGGCGGGAAAACGGTTAGAGGCACATAGGAAGCCTCCAGAAAGTGCGTCAAAATCGCATAAAGGTACTGATATTGAACGTATATACATGACTACGCAGAAAAATAACACATATGGGCGAATTATTCAACTGGAAATGATACTACATGCAACGTTAATCTCTATAGGTTTATTGGCATAAGCTGAGTGCAAGAAAACACATGTGGACGATGTATTAAACAGACAATAATGATAGTATATCTAAAGGTATTTGATATAGCTTTACTGCCATAATGAGAGTGCAATATAACATATCTGGACGGAGTATTCAGCCGATATTGGCAGTACTGCTGCCCTGACGAGAGCGCAAGAGTACACACACGGACGATTAACGTTCCCACGTACGTCCGTGCGTGCTACAAGGAATCTGTTTCAGAACCACACATCTTGGTCAAGTTATCTGTGGGTTTACTGTCAAATAATTCTGCACTGCTTTTCTGCAGACCAAAAATGAAAAGCATGCAACACGAGCTTGCTCCTGCAAGGGTGCCTTTTAATGCAATTTAGGCATTGGACATATGCAGAACACTATAACTATGTTATTATGCATCCCA
>NC_051159.1:61523058-61585558 GCF_013339745.2 Dermacentor silvarum | reverse complement strand
CCCGCGCTCAAAGTAGACGACACAGGCGTTCGGCGTTCGCTTCAGCGTGCACGCCGTAGCGTTGTTTTATTGCGATAGCAATTATATGGACACTCCAAAGCAGATTTCTGCCGTCGGCGTCGCCGTCGCCGTCGCCGTCGCCGTGAGGTTCCGTATGACGTCAATGGAGATGAAATCGTCGCCGCGCGCCGCCGAACGCTGTATGTGCGAGTGAAAGGGCGCGAGGGACGCGCGCTTTCACGGGGAGTGAACGCACGGCGGAGAACAAACGCGCGTTCTGTGCCGTGCTCCCTTAAGGGCTGCAGAAGTAGGCGTCTCTTTCCTCCTTTACAATCACCATATATGTAGACCAAACGCGCCTTCTTCTGACGCACGAAAGGCCGTGGGGGGGGGGGGGGGGGAAGGGGCAGGGAAGGGAGGCGACGTTTAGCTGCGGCACCAAGTGCCTATTTTTATCAGAGGCTCCGGCAACAGTCACCAACGCCGCACGCATTTTGTGCGAACGCGGGCAAAACGCCGATGGCGTCGACAACAGTGCTGTGTGTTGCCGGTGCTGCTGCATGTCCAAGTTTGTACAGCGGATAAAACTACTATCCTTACTCCTTATAGCTCTCTACTAAGTTGCTATCGCAATTGATGCTTCGCCTTTCGGGTGAAACTGCGACAATTTTTTTTTTGTGGGCCTTTAAGTCAAACAGTAACTGTTCTTGTCGGTGTCTGTTCGAGGGCCGTAATACTAACAGCGCTGATACGTGCAGTGTACCCTTGTTCGGAAATTGCTAGCCTAAGATGGGATGCAGGTGGGATGCGTGAGTGCCCTCAGTAGAAGTTGTGAGGCGCGCGGCCGAACGGGAGCAACGCGCGCGGCCGCGAACGAAACACACGTGACCGGTTGCCTTGGCAACCAAGACGGCGGTAATTTCTTTCTCAGCCACCAGGTGCCGCCAGCATGATTGTGGCTCCGCGGGCTTGTGACATTCTCTGGTCGCCGCAACTGGCGGAGTTTCCACTCCTAAAGGTTTCTTGCGCAGTGTCCAGGGTGTTCTCTTATTGCGATAGCAATTATATGGACACTTCAAGCGGATTTGTGCCGTCGGCGTCGTCCTCGCCGTCGCCGTCGCCGTGAGGTTCCGTATAGAGTTCAACGGCGATGAAATCATCGCCGCGCGCCGTATGCTGTATGTGCGCGAGGGACGCGCGCTTTCACGGGAAGCGAACACACGGCGGAGAGTAAACGCGACTTCTTCCGTCGCGCGAAAGGCCGTGGATGGACGGGAGGGAGGGGAGGCGAAAATTAGCTGCGGCACCAAATCCGTATTTCAATAAAAATTGTCACAGTTTCACCTGAAAGGCGAAGCATCAATTGCGATAGCAAATTTGTAGAGAGCTATACGGAGTATTGATAGTAGCTTTATCAGCTGTATAAATTTGGACATGCAGCAGCACCGGCAACACGCAGAACTGTTGTCGACGCCGTCGGCGTTTTGCGCGCGTTCGCACAAAATGCTTGCGGCGTTGGTGACTGTTGCCGGAGCCTCTGATATAAATAGATAAGTGGTTCTTGAGGGAAAGGGAAAGGTTGGCGCTATCTTCTGCAGCCCTTGAGGGAGCACGGCTCAGTGCCACTGATATAAATAGGCACCTGGTGCCGCAGCTACACGTCGCCTCCCTTCCCTCCCCCTCCCCCTACGGCCTTTCGTGTGTCAGAAGAAGGCGCGTTTGTTCTACATATATGGTGATTGTAAAGGAGGAAAGAGACGCCTACTTCTGCAGCCCTTAAGGGAGCACGGCACAGAATGCGAGTTTGTTCTCCGATGTTCGTTCACTACCCGTGAAAGCGTGCGTCCCTCGCGCCCTTTCACTCGCACATAGAGCGTTCGGCGGCGCGCGGCGACTGGCGCTGAGCAGTGCTCCCTCAAGGGCTGCAGAAGATAGCGCTAACCTTTCCCTTTCCCTCAAGAACCACTTATCGCGCGGCGACTATTTCATCTCCATTGACGTCATACGGAACCTCACGGCGACGGCGACGGCGACGGCGACGGCGACAGCGACGGCGACGGCGACGGCGACGCCGACGGCAGAAATCTGCTTTGGAGTGTCCATATAATTGCTATCGCAATAAAATTGTTGTTTCACCCGAAAAGCGAGGCATCTATTGCGATAGCAAATTAGTAGAGAGCGGAGTAGTATACGGAGTAAGGATAGTAGTTTTATCAGCTGTATAAACTTGGACATGCAGCAGCACCAGCAACGCGCAGAACTGTTGTCGACGCCGTCGGCGTTTTGCCCGCGTTCGCACTGAACGCGCGCGGCGTTTTCATATAAATACGCATTTGGTGCCGCAGCTAAACGTCGCCTCCCCTCCCTCTCTCCCTCCCGTCCTCCCCACAGTCTTTCGCGCGACGGAAAAAGTCGCGTTCGCTCTCTATATATGGAAAAGAGGAAAGAGACGCTTAATTATGCAGCCCTTCAGGGAGCACGGCGCTGAACGCGCGTTTGCTCTCCGACGTGCGTTCGCTCCCTGTGAACGCGCGCATCCCTCGCGGCCTTTCACTCGCACATACAGCGTCCGGAGCGCGGTGACGATTTTATCGCCGTTGACGTCATACGGAACCTCAAGGCGACGGCGACGACGACGGCGACGGCGACGGAAGAAATCCGCTTTGGAGTGTCCATATAATTGCTATCGCCATAAAACTTTGCGAGGCAAGAAGGTGGTAAAGACTTCCGACGCTGCTCGACCAGTGTCCCGTTCTCATCTTGTCAAAAAGTTGTCGCAGTTTCACCTGAAAGGCGAAGCATCAATTGCGATAGCAAATTTGTAGAGAGCTATACAGAGTAATGATATTAGCTTTATCAGCTGAATAAACTTGGACATGCAGCAGCACCGGCAACACGCAGAACTGTTGTCGACGCCGTCGGCGTTTTGCCCGCGTTCGCTCAAAATGCGTGCGGCGTTGGTGACTGTTGCCGGAGCCTCTGATATAAATAGGCACTTGGTGCCGCAGCTAAACGTCACCTCCTTTCCCTCCTCCTCCCCCCCCTCCCCCACGGCCTCTCACGCGTCGGAAGAAGGCCGTTTGTTCTACATAAATGCTGATTGTAAAGGAGGAAAGAGACGCCTACTTCTGCAGCCCTTAAGCGAGCACGGCGCAGAACGCGCGTTTGTTCTCCGCCGTGTGTTCACTCCCCGTGAAAGCACGCGCCCCTCGCGCCATGTCACTCGCACATACAGCGTTCGGCGCGCGGCGACGATTTCATCTTCATTGACGTCATACGGAACCTCACGGCGACGGCGACGGCAGAAATCTGCTTTTGAGTGTCCATATAATTGCTATCGCAATAAAACCTCCGAGCCGCCCCAGAGGCACCCGCAACAGTCACCAAACCCGCGTGCGTTCGGTGCGAACGCGGGCAAAACACCGACGGCGTCGACAAGAGTTCTGCGCGTTGCTGATGCTACGGCATGTCTAAGTTTATATAGCTGATAAAACTACTATCCATATAGCTGTCTACTAATTTGCTATCGCAATTGATGCTTCAGCCTTTCGGGTGAAACTGAGACATTTTCCTTAAGTTTTACGGAATTTTTACAAATCGCCTGTGGCAGGTAGCATAATTCTTATCACTGAGCAGGGTGATTCGATTAAGCTGACATTAGTAGCACGAGAAATTAAAGCACATGTTCAACTAATTAATGAAAATTCACTAATTAACGTCTGAGGTAATTACTTTGCCACTTACGAATTTTAGCCGGAGAGCTTGTCGGGCGTATCTACTTGGGATGAATTTCCAGAATGACCCCACTTTGGAGATATGCGCCATGAAACTCGCCGTAAAATTGCACTGTTGTTCCATTTACATTTTTATCAAAATGCTGTTTTATGCATTGAAGCACATAAGTAACTGGAACGCCCATGTATTTCGTCCCAAACTTTGGGAAATAATATCTCGAAAATGGTGTCATCCTGGAAATTAACTTCGGCCCTGAAAAGTTCGGAGCTGGAAGACCAGCTCTGGGCCGTCCGGCAAGCCGAAGATGCCGCCCGAGTCCAAGGACTTCGAGCCGACACCTGAAGCGACTAAAAGCAAGGTGGTGGCTGTGTAAATAAAGTTTATTTCTTCTTCTTCTTCAAGGTGATGCGTCTTGTAAACTTACCGGCTACAATTGGTAAATTGGAATATGTGTCGGAACCTAATTAAGTAAGAAGTTCATTAGTGAGCTTTTGTTACTTAGTTGAATATGTGTTTTGATATTCGTGCTACTAATGGCCGCCTCTACGATTAACCCAGCTCAACAATAAGAATTATGCTACCTGCCACGGGCGATTTTTAAAAATTCCGTAAAACTAAAAAATTCCGTAGATATTCGCCGTTGATTCTCACTGCTAAGCCTCCCCAGTCTAGGAGCTTGAATACTTCTAAGGATGCAGAGAATAGCATCGCAGAGATTGTGTCTCCTTGCCTGACCCCTTTCTTGATAGGTAACTTTCCACTTTTCTTGTGGAGAACCATGGTTGCTGTGCAATACTTCAAGATAATTTGCCAGTATATGCATGTATGCATCCTGTACTCCTTGGTTACGTAATGCCTCTATGACTTCTGGTATCGCTACGGAATCAAATATTTTTTCGTAATCTATGAAAGCCATATAGAGTGGTTGACTGTACTCCACAGATTTCTCGATTACCTTATTGCTGATAGGGATATGATTCATCGCCAGTTCTCTTGCTTGGCTGAACTCAAGTGTTGTTCTGATTCTATTGGAAATTATCATGGTGAATATTTTATACAATACTCAGAGCAAGCTAATGGGTCGATAATTCTTCAATTCTTTAACGTCTCACTTCTTATGGAGGAGTATAATGTTGGTGTTCTTCCAGCTTTCTGGTACACTGAAATCGTGAGGCATTGCGTATAAAGGGCCGCCAGCTTTCCAAGTATATCTCCTCCATCCTAGCTAGATTAAGCCGACTGTTATTCCATCTTCTCCAGCAGATTTTCCCCTGTTCATGTCTTTCAAAGCCCTTCTAACTTCAACGCCAGTTATAGAAGGAGCCTCGTTATCCTGTTCATTACTACTTCGAATGAAAGTAGCTTGACCACTCTGGGTACTTTATAGGTCAGCATAGAATTCTTCTGCTGCTTTCACTTTGTCATAGAAATTGCTGATGATATTACCCCGGTTATCTTTCAGTGCATACATTTTGCCGTGTCCTATGCCTAGTTTTCTTCTCACTGATTTCATGCTGCGTCCATATTTTACTGCTTCCTGAATCCTTTCCAGGTTCTTCTTCTTCTTTCTGGGGTTTTACGTGCCAAAACCAGTTCTGATTATGAGGCATGCCGTAGTGGAGGGCTACGGATTAATTTTGACCACCTGGGGTTGTTTAACGTGCACTACAACGCAAGCACATGGGCGTTTTTGCATTTCGCTTCCATCGAAATGCGGCCGCCGCGGCCGCGATTCGATCCCGCGATCTCGTGCTCAGCAGCGCAACGCCTTAGCTGACTGAGCCAGCCCGGCGGCTCTCTTTTCCAGGTTATAATTTTGGATATCCCTTACTTCCTTCTTGTGGGTCAGTCTCGACAGTTCAGCGAATTCTATCTGACCTCTCGAGTTTGACATTTTCAGGTTTTGACGTTTTTTTTTTATTAGGTCCTTTGTTACTTGGGAGACCTTACCTACTGAACGCCCAATAACAGAAAAGCACATCCTTGGAAACTAGCCTACACAAACTACGGGGCGAGAGGCCCTGAAGGCACTGCTGCGTTACTTAGAAGACATCAGACTCAGTGACTACATGTGTAGAGTGCTACATCACTCTACACTGTGTGATGTAGCATGGAACGTTGGCACTATGCAACGCGAGAACGCCTTCGCAGACTGCGTGACAGTGTCCACGGAAACAGTTCTGTTTTGTGTGTATGTGTGTGTGATTTTCTTTTCTTTCCCGTCCCCGCAGGGGCGTCTGCGTAAGCAGGCGTTTGGTGTGTTGCGACACCACGGACCCGAGCAAATGAGGGCTGGTACCTCCCTCGTCTAACCGTGCGCGGCTTAGCCGTGACCGGGGAAAGGGGGAGCCTGGGGGTTGAGCCGATGCCGGGTGTTTGGACATTTATGGCCCCTCGGCGGAGGCAACACACCTCTTTGGCCTCTGCTTCACGTAGACGGCACGCCCGGACGGGCCCACCCGGGGGAAATCGGTAGTTGCCTTTTCCTGTCCCCCTCTCAAATCTTCGTCTTTCTCTCTCGCTTTAAATCTTTCTTGTCTGCTTTTCACTTCCTTTTTATTCTAATTTCCCAGGCAGCAAGGGTTAACCTGGTGTGTTAAGATCTACCTTGATTATAACATATGTGGTTATAGTAACAATGTACAGTTGCATGGCAGGGCTTGCTTCAAAACAATCTCTGCCGTTTCCCCTCGTTGGCCTCGGTGGTGGGTGACTGGCATTGATACAGAACAAACAACACATTCCATGGGACCCTCGAAACCGTTCTCACCTGATCGTCTCCCGAAAAGGGGGCGCACCGATGCAACCTTTGCATTCTTTCTGAAGAAACCGGAAACATTCCCTAAGTATCATGTGATTCACTGTGAAAACGCCGACAAAAAAGCGACAATGAATGAATGAATGAACTTTTATTTCCCTTTTTAAGAATGGGGAGGGGCCGGGGAGGAGAGAGGGAGGCCTGTGTGCTCCAGTGTTAGCACCTTCTGCTGCCAGACGTCTGCCTACCAGTTGTGGTAGGCCTCCGCTACCTCCTCAGCCCACCTCAGGACTCGGTATCTGCAGGGTGGGATCGGAGCTGCATCGGGCAGTCTCCCACAGCTCCTCGCTACTAATTAATGGTTTGTGATTGCGGGGGGGGGGGATATTTTATGGGGCATTTCCACATTATATGGGAGAGATCTGCTGTCTGGACAGGGCAGAAGCGACACTTGGGTGTCGGGTAAAAAAAGCGACGAACATTTCACCTTTCTTGGTGTCAAAATGGCTCACGGAGGTCATTTGAAGTGGCTACAAAGTCACCAAGATGGCAAGTGGGGACCTTCTGATTGAAGTAGGAGACAAAATGCAGTACGAGAAACTAACAAACCTAGTGGCATTTGGCGATAAAACCATATCTGTTAGCGCACACCGAACAATGAACACCGTCAAGGGTGTGGTTTCAGACGACGACCTCACGGATTTGACTGATGAAGAACTCCTGAATGGATGGAAAGAAGAAAACGTTATAAATGTACAACGCATAAAAATCAGGTGCGACAACAAAAAACTACCAACCAAACACATAGCACTTACTTTTGGCTCTAGCACACTCCCGGATGCAATAGAAACAGGCTACCTCAAACTGCGTGTAAGACCTTACATTCCAAATCCACGACGCTGCTACAAGTGTCAGAGGTTTGGCCATGCCTCTCAAAGCTGCCGAGGACGACTAACTTGTGCGAAATGCGCTACAAAATATCACTCTCCTGACGAATGTACTGCTGAGGCCCATTGCGCGAACTGCGATGGCAGCCATTCTGCATATTCCAGATCTTGCTCAGCCTGGAAAAAGAAAAAGAGATAATTACTACCAAAGTCAAAGAAAATATCAGTTTTCAGGATGCACGACAGCGTCTCTCACCTTCATTTTCAATAAAAACTTCTTTTGCCGAAGTGGTGCAACAGGGGGCAGCACCACGATGGACCCCGGTGGTCGCCCAAGGCACGCGCAGTGTACTGAGGTGACTGCCACCCGCCCCCATGGTGGGAGCAGCTCAGGCTGCCCTGCCCTCCTCGAAATCGGCCACACCAGAGGCATCCACTAGCGCTGGCAGCAGCCATCGCAGCTCAGAGGCTAAGCAGGATTCATCTGCCTCCGGGCTGGTGAGGCCACAGCCTTCGTCCCTCGAGGCGAAGGCTACTCGACGTACACATCACTCGTTAGAGCGAGTGTCCAGCGCTTCACAAGAGGCTATGGACACTACTCCAAGCAAGGTGGTGCAGCCAGCGCCTAAAGAGCGGCCAAATTTTTTGGACCGCTCTAGAAAAGACAAAACCAAAATTACAGGGCCGCAAACGGCCCTGTAGCCTAAAAGCACGTTATTTTTCGTACACATAGCACCAATTTAACTTCATTATGGACACGCAAATTATACAGTGGAACGTCAGAGGCCTTCTTAGGAATCTCGACGATATCCAAGAACTTCTTTACCAACACAATCCAAAAGTGCTGTGTGTACAGGAAACACACTTAAAATCAAAACAAACAAACTTTCTTCGTCATTATGTTATTTTCCGTAAAGATCGTGATGATGCCATCGCATCATCTGGTGGTGCAGCCATTATACTCCACAAAGGTATAGCGTGTCAACATCTGCAACTTCAAACGCCCCTAGAGGCAGTGGCCGTTCGAGCTGTGCTTCTAAGCAAGCTTATTACCATCTGCTCTTTGTACATACCCCTGCACTATCGGCTCCATAAACAAGAATTCCAAACATTAATAGATCAGCTACCTGAACCGTATCTTGTGCTTGGAGATTTAAATGCACACAGCAACCTATGGGGCGACTCACGCTGCGATGCGAGAGGTCGCTTGATTGAACAGTTCCTTTTTGTAGCGTTAGCTACACTGGCCTAGCCAAGCCCGTTTCGCGCGGCACATCAAGAGCCGTGCTGCGCATGCGCAAGGATCAGTGATGTCACACGGCTTGCGCACCGGAGCCACCGGAGCCGGCACCTCTCGCGCACTCCGCCGCCGGTCTGCGCATTCCAGAGGAGTGACGTCGTAGCCGTGGTAGACGCACTGGCGCCGGCGCGCGCTCGCTGTGCAGTCGCCGTCTGACACTGCGCTGGAGCCGCTGCGCTTCTGACTGGCGTTTGCCAGTGTGGTATAGCCATGGAGAAGGAGAGCGCAAATGCTGCTCAACAGCGCAGAAGAACGGAGAAGCTTGACTCATCGGATCCCGAAGTAGTTGCCTGGCAATTAGCGGTTGAGCGTAGGAGACAACCAGGAAAGCTAAGAATAATCATCTGAACCTTTGCTAACGCTACGTATATCCTGGCATAGCCGAGCTAAGCCACTGCAACTTTTTTTTTCTTCAGGTGCATCTCTTTTGAATGGGAAAGCGCCCACGTATTATAATCTGGCAAACAAAACATACTCCTCAATGGACCTTAGTATTACATGTCCTACTCTTCTACCCTACTTTAAATGGAAAGTTATTAAAAACCTTACGGGAGTGACCGTTTCCCGGTAGTTCTATGCGCACCAATGTCTAATGAATGTCCTCCAGAATTCCCTCGCTGGAAAACTGACTCAGCTGACTGGGAAAAGTTCAAAAATCTTGCCTCTTCATCCTGGGACGGCATGTGTGCTATAAGCATAGACGCTGCGGTTAAATATTTTACGGTTTTTCTCCTTGACACCTCTTCCAAATGAATACCTGTAACAAGTGGATTGTTCACAAAACGCCGTGTTCCGTGGTGGAACAATGAGTGTCGAATAGCGCGTAAGAAGCAGAAAAAGGCATGGGGTTGACTTCGGGATTCTCCGACAGCAGAAAATCTAGTTAATTTCAAGCAGGTCAAATCGCAGGGTCGGAGAACGCGGCGACAAGCTAGGAGAGAGAGTTGGAGAAAGTATATATCGGGCATTAACTCTTACACTGGTGAATCAAAGGTCTGGAATAGGGTGAAGAGAATAAAGGGTCGACAACCTTACTCGCTGCCTTTGGTGAAATACTCAGGGCGACAGCATGGAAGATCAAGCGAACTTTCTTGATGCACATTTCGAACAGATATCCAGCTCGTCGCACTACTCTGAAACATTCCAAAGGTACAAAAGGGAAATAGAAGGACAACCATTAGAACGGAAAGGCACAAGATGCGAGGCATACAATAGACCTTTTTGCATTGCAGAGCTTCAGGCAGCTCTAAACAGCTGCAACAGATCTGCCCCAGGTTCTGACCGCATCCTATATGAAATGATAAAACACTTGCCGTCTGAAACACACAAAACCCTTCTTTGGCTCTGCAATTCTACATGGTCTTCCGGCGACATTCCCTCTGCTTGGAAAGACGCCATCGTAATTCCCATTTTGAAACAGGGTAAGGACACTTCTTTGGCAAATAGTTATAGGCCTATAGCATTACCGAGCTGCTTATGCAAACTTTTTGAGAAGATGGTAAACAGGCGCCTGGTCCACTATCTAGAAATAAACAGGAAATTAGACCCATATCAATGTGGTTTCAGAGAGGGCAGATCGACGACACATCAGCTTGTGCGCATGGAAATGTACATCAGGGATGCCTTTGTCCACAAACAGCTTGTACTATCAATCTTTCTTGACATGGAGAAGGCGTATGATACTACGTGGCGCTTCGGGATCCTTCGGGATCTTTCTGCAATGCGCATTCGCGGCAACTTGCTGAGACTAATTGAAAGTTATCTCTCTGACAGGACATTTCGTGTTAGAGTTGGCAACGTGCAGTCTCGACCATTCATACAGGAGACAGGTGTACCGCAGGGTGGAGTACTGAGCTGTACGTTATTTATTGTTAAAATGAACTCCTACACACTATATTACCTCGCACACTCTTTTACTCCGTGTATGTGGACGATGTACAGATAGGGTTCAGGTCGTGCAACCTTAGCATTTGCGAGAGGCAGCTACAGCTTGGCTTGAATAGATTCTCAAAGTGGGCGGACGAGAATGGTGTTAGATTGAACCCTCAAAAAAGCACGTGTGTCCTGTTCTCAAACAAGAGAGGTCTAGTACCAGAACCACATATTAACCTTAATGGAGAAAGACTACTGTCAGCCTCGAACACAAATTTTTAGATGTTATCCTGGACACAAAACTTAACTTCATTCCCCACTTAAAATATCTTAAAGAAAAGTGCCTGAAGACCATGAACCTCCTCAAGCTGCTCTCTCGAACAACCTGGGGCAGTGACAGGAAGTGTTTGCTTAGCTGCTGTCTCGTACAATCACGCCTCGACTACGGAGCCGTGGTGTACCATTCCGCAACTCAGAGTGCGCTAAAGATGCTCGACCCAGTCCACAACCTCGGTATAAGACTCGCAACAGGTGCCTTTAGAACGAGCCCTGTTGAAAGTCTGTACGTCGGGTCCAACGAATGGTCCTTACATCTACGTAGAACATTCTTAAGTTTTTCATACTACACTAAGGTAAAATCAGACACCGAGCATCCATCTCATTCCATCGTTAGCGACCTGTCCGCTGCCAGACTTTATCATAACCGCTCACTTATTAGAACTCCTTTGAGCCTGCACTTGGAAGCAATGGCAGAAGAAACAGACATCCACCTCCCAGAAAATATTCCAATGCCTCCCACTCGCCTACCACCGCCTTGGGAATGGCAGACCATGGAGTGCGATATCTCTTTTGTCAAAATAACGAAACATGCACCTGAGGCACACATACGATCACATTTCCTCGAACTCCAAGCGAAGTATTGCTGTGTCGAGTTCATCATCATCATCAGCCTATATTTTAGGTCCAATTCAGGACGAAGGCCTCTCCCTGCGATGTCCAATTGCCCCTGTCTTGCGCTAGCGTATTCCAACTTGCGCCTGCAAATTTCCTAACTTCATCATCCCATCTGGTTTTCTGCCGACCTCGACTGCGCTTACCTTCTCTTGGTATCCATTCTGTAACCCTAATGGTCCACCGGTTATCCATCCTACGCATTACATGGCCTGCCCAGCTCCATTTCTTCCGCTTAATGTCAACTAGAATATCGGCTATCCCCGTTTGTTCTCTGATCCACACCGCTCTCTTCCTGTCTCTTAACGTTAGTCCTAAGATTTTTCGTTCCATCGCTCTTTTTGCGGTCCTTAACTTGTTCTCGAGCTTCTTTGTTAACCTCCAAGTTTCTGCCCCATATGTTAGCACCGGTAGAATGCAATGATTGTACACTTTTCTTTTCAACGACAGTGGTAAGCTCCCAGTCAGGATTTGGTAATGCCTGCCGTATGCACTCCAACCCAATTTTATTCTTCTGTAAATTTCTTTCACGTGATCAGGGTCCCCTGTGAGTAATTGACCTAGATAAACGTACTCCTTTACAGACTCTAGAGGCTGACTGGCGATCCTGAATTCTTGTTCCCTTGCCAGGCTATTGAACATTATCTTTGTCTTCTGCATATTCATCTTCAACCCAATTCTTACACTTTCTCGATTAAGGTCCTCAATCATTTGTTGTAATTCGTCTCCATTGTTGCTGAATAGGACAATGTCATCTGCAAACCGAAGGTTGCTGAGATATTCGCCGTTGATCCTCACTCCTAAGCCTTCCCAGTCTAAGAGCTTCAATACTTCTTCTAAGCAGGCAGTGAATAGCATTGGAGAGATTGTGTCTCCTTGCCTGACCCCTTTCTTGATAGGTAACTTTCTACTTTTCTTGTGGAGAACCAAGGTAGCTGTGGAATCCTTGTATATGTTTGCTAAGATATTCACGTATGCCAAGGAATAGGCTCATCCATGAGCCTATTCCTTTCCATGAATTCTACCAACACCTCTCCTCTAGTGTTCCTAGAATCGATGCCGTAGTTGCCGTAGTTGCAGGTCTGACCGCCGCCTTGGTCAGGTGCTACGCAGCTGCTGGGGACTGAGGGCCATGAGTAAATTGTAGGAGTTATTATGGAGTCATCAGATATAATATTCTTGTATAAACCGTTAACTCGTACAAATACTTAAGTGTTCATATAACTACAAATTTAACCTGGACACTTCACACTGAGGACCTAACATAGAAATATTTGCTTTATACGCTTACTTTGCTTACACACGCCACAATATTTCCAAGGCATCATCATCTTGACCTGTTACTTCTTTACAAGTCATTAGTGCTTCCTACGCTAGACTACGCTGCTGCTGTTTGGGACCCATGATGTGGAGACCTAATTTTTCTCCTGAGCTTGTTCAATATAATTAAATCCGACAACTGTTTTCAAAGTATAACCATGCCACTAGAATGCCTCCTCTATGCTCTTCTATTACTTCCATCTCGTAGAAGAATATCACGTTCGACCCTTTCTGACAATTTTACTATTCCTCCCTTCAAAGTGACTTCATTTTCAACCGCATTACCTGTCGAGCCACGTCGATCATCGCCATTGAGTCAGAATACAAAGAAGCAACACTAAAACTATCTGTTAGTCTTTTTTCCCAGATCATCACAGGTATGAAATCACTTTCCCGGTGACATTGCCGCCATATTCAATAACAAATTATATCGCTAGGCATTACCTAACGTAGACAAATTAAGAGTTATTAACATGCTGTTTTGTTGATTTTACTTGCCCTGTGAACTATTAAAGAGGTCATAAGGTAAAATTGTGTAAATAGGAATAACTGATATTTTACAGTGTTTATTTAATTTATTCCAGTTCATAGTCATACTTTCCGTTTTCCCACTCCCCTCTGTAATGCCATCTGGCCTTCTGTGTAAAATAAATAAATAAAGTAAATAAGAACATTTTGAACTTTCGCTGAAAGCGCGAAGCCAAAGCGAGGTTTACCGCTGCGCTTGAACTGCTCAGACGGTTGTTTAACTATGCGCGGATGCGACATGATGAGGCACCAGAAGGCAACTGGAGCTGGCCAAACGTAGGTGCCCGCGCAGCCTACCAGGCGTCTTGCAACGCTGGCATGATGAGTGCCGCCAGTGGCGTTGCAGGCGTCACACCTCAATTTGGGCACGAGGTGAGAGTGACCGGAAGCATTTGGTGGCCCAGTAATATATTGGTAAGCTTAGTCTGTCGTTTGCTTCTCTGACCAGAGCCTAGACACAGCAGCTCGGCAGGAACGCTAGTGTGGTTACAGCGTGTATCACACAAGTAGCAGAAGGCAGAACGCTGTGCTGGCTCCGCTACTAAGGCAATTGAGGCGTAGCGTTGACATGGCGACCACGTGCCTTAGCAGTTTTTGCAGCCAAATGCACTCCGTGTTTCCGGATGTCTTCTAACCTCCCCCCCCCCCCCTCCCGTCGCTCGTGCGAGTCACGCGTGTATCGTCAGAGAGACAACATGGTAGAAGCAGTTGTGTGACTAAAGCCCCTGCAAAAAAACACTTAACCTTGCACTCGGCCGCGCAACGCTTGAAACAGTGAAGCTGGGCGATCGTAGTCCAGCATTTTCCGGAAGTCTGCGCGAACTTTTCATCTTATCACTCATGATGATGATAATTTCTTTTCGCGCGTCTCGGACTTAGCGCCGTCACTGCGCGTTGCGTAGTGCAGCTTGCAACGCCGACATCGCGTTGCAATGCCGACACCGCGTTCCAGCACGTTGCAATGCCGACAACGCGTTCCAGCAGACCCGCTCCGTGAATGCGTTTCTCTCTCTCTCTCTCGGACTTACGGCCGTCACTGCGCGTTGCACAGAGCAGCTTGCCACACCGACACCACGTTCCACGGCGTTGCAATGCCGACAACGCTTTCCAGCAGACCCGCTCCGTGAACGCGTGTCTCTCTCTATATCGGTCTCATTTTCTCACTCTCTCCCCAGCCTAGCGCCCGAAACCTCTTCTTTACCTCGCAGAGCACTGGCATGAGTGCGTGCGCACGCGACAGATGTGGACGAAGACGACGACGCTCGAATGCAATCATATGGTTCACATAAATGCGTTTTCTGCAAGCGTGGATATAGCCTAGTGGTTACGATGGGACCGCGGGTGGGTTCGACTCCCGCGTCGGCAAGAAAGTTTATTTTCTTTTATTTATAATGATAGTTTCTTGATACGAACCACAAATTACGGCGGCTTAAACAGTTTCGCTGTTAAAAAACTTTAGTGCTGACTAGAGTTGCTATGTATGGCCCCCGCAGGGAGCCAGAGTTGGGCCTCCGTTTTCCACGCGCCATTCCGTTGCCATTCGCCAAGCGTGGTCACATGGAACTCCGAATTTCTGCAGAGAAGCCGACCTACCGCGACGCCGTTCCTCCTTTGGCCTCGTGAATTCCAGCGCATTGTATTGCTTACCTAAATCATTGTAAATAATGCTTTCAGCGCGGTGTAAGCGCTTTCGCGACTTGCTGATTCTTTAAAGGCGAATTGGTAAAACGATGACTGGTAAGATAAGATAATTCGTCACGCGGCTGAAATATGGCACTGCATCCATGAAAGATTGAACGCATACTCTCAACCGGCCGCCTAGCAGCAGCGCATTACGCTGCACCATGGAGGATTGAGAAGCTTTCTTTCTCCATTTACTCCAACCATGCTCTGCGCTCACGACGTGGCTGCGCTTCGGCTAGAGTGTACTAGAATACGGTAGAGTGGGACTAGCGACTGGGGCAGCGCATGCTTTGCAGTGAGACGCCCGACGCAGTGTTGCCAGGTTTGGCTATATATAGCCAAATTGAGCCACAGAAAAAAAATTTTGGCGTCGACTTCGACGAGTTGGCGATGTGGCTATATTTGGGCTACTGAAAATTTCCGACTTGGCTGTGTTTGGGCTACAAGGGGCGCCCTAATAAACGCCCCAAAGGGGCTCTGCTCGACTAGAAACAAATCTCGAAGGCTATGTTTTAGCTGACTGAGCCGGCAGCGCACCTGTGCGTGTGTGTGTGTGCGCGAAATGACATCCGCCCCTCTCCCCCTCCATTCTCTGCGCCATTGTCTGAGTAAGTGGCTTTGATCTTTGATGTACTTAAACTTACATCGCGCTACACCGTGAGATACCCGATCCTTGGAGTAGGCGATTTTTCACAGTACACTGTAATAACGTCGCTATGCTCAGAGAGCAAAAAAAAATAGGGTCGGGCGTTCGTGGTGCCGACATGAAAGAAGCACGGGTAGATGACACGCCCCAGTGTGTTCACGGTCATGGCTTCATGGTGAACTATCGCGCCGGGCACAGCTTTCGACCTGCTACACGTTTCTCACGCTAAGCTTTACTGCCATTTTCGTTTTACTGCAAGATGAGTCTTTGTTTGTGCTTGCATTAGAGGTTCATTTCCATAGGTTAGACTTAAGACCGAATCATCCTCGGAGAGGAGAATCGAACCATAGTGAAGTGGGCTAAGTATGCGAGAAAGTATAAAAAAGAATGTAAGCAAGACCCCGAGCCCAAAGTCGGTCCTGGTGCGTTTATTTATAAATGGTTTGTCCGTAACGTGACAGATGCAGGTGCTTATTGTGCTAAGATCGAAACAAGTTTGCCGCGATCCCATCAGTGAGCCACATCACATGAACATCACCCAGTGTGTTAGCTTAGCAAGTGAGGTGTCGCGGTACTGGCTCGAGGAAGGGGGTTGGGTCCCCGGCCATGGCGGCCGCATTTCGATCGAGGCTAAATGTTGAAAGACCCTTGTACTTAGATTTATGTGCACGTTAAAGAACCCCAGGTGGCGAATATTAATCCGGAGTCGCCCACTGCTTCATGCCTCCCTATCATATCGTGGTTTTGGTACGTAAAACCCCCGTAATTATTATTATTAATAGTATATCATCATGCTTTGCTTACTGTTATCAATTTGTCATTTACCTTTGCTCTTTGTGAGCCATTGCAGCTTTTGCCATTTCGAGCGAGTTACGTTCTGGACGTGCTCGTCGCCGCAAACGACTGCGCGCTTTTTACACTTCTGTGCCGTTTTGCGCAGCAACCGTTTCGCTTACACCGATTGAGACAGCGAGTGGCATCTGTTGTCTCTCACTCCTTTTTAACGCATGTTCTTGGCGTGCTGGAGACCTACGATGGGGGCCAGGTTGATGTAAATGGAAACTATAAAGAGTGTCCCAGGTAATCGGGGTCAATCTAATTAACGATAAAACATGATAGGACGATGAGACAAATAACGCGAGATATCATAGCGCGATACACTGGTTTCGGCGCATAAACAAAAAAAAAAAAAGCGGTAGGCGCGTCACCGTCGCAGACCGCTCGACAGCTGAAGTTTTTCTACGCCGTAGGCGGATGTCACGTGAGAGTTCAATGATGCTGAACATTATTTTGCGTTCACGCGAGCTAAAAAGCAGAGTTCGTAGTTAGTGTTATCTGTCATATAGTAAAACCACTATGATTTCGCCTTCTGCAGTGATTCGCTGCAAGCGTGATGTGGACCGTCACGGCGGCAAGGACACTTGGTCATAACGGGTTGTGCAAAAAAGGATTGCGTTGTTGAATGTGAAAATTTATATAGAAATAAAACTGCAAATAAACATGGCTATATTTGGCTACCAAATATTTTGATCTCTTTTTGTGTTTGGCTACATTTGGGCTACAATTTCTCTAACTTTGGGCTACGCCACCTCATCCGACCTGGCAACACTGGCCCGACGTGGAAAAATACTGCGGCGAAGCTGCGATCGAAGTGGATTGGGCCGCATCAAGGTCGCGCCGTTGGAAACAGCCGGCGATACTGCTCGGCAGGGTCATTCGTACGACTTCGCGCGCTGGTATTTGAGTTCAGACCGCTCAAATGGTATTCATAATTGCATATGACATGTATTTATGCCTTAAGAATAAATTCCTTTCATTCTCTTCTTTATATTAATTTTGTAATGCCGCTCAGTGGTCTTTTTTCGATCTCGGGCCGGGTTCGGGCCGATTTCGAGCCGGGCTCGGGCCAGACTCGGGCCCAAGTAAAGGGGCGGTGGGCCGGGCCGGGCGGGTAACGTAGATTATTTCCGGGCCAGGGCGGGGCCCGGGTCTCACCATAAATATTTTGGTCACGCTCGGGCGGGCAGCCCAACGTAAAAACTGGCCCGAGCCGTGCCCGGTCTGAAAAAGTCGGCCCGTGCAGTGCTCTACTTCACGTCTTGTCTATTCGAAGTCCTTGACTTTTCCTGGCATCAGTGGCCTAAACGATAGTGACCATTTCTTTTTATCCGTTTTTTTTTGTTTTCTTCTAGGGTATTATTTTGCATGCGAAGAACCTTTTAGTAATAGTTCTGGCAAATAATGGGCTGCAGCACCATGGCGTCAGCTTTCACCGCCGCCGGCGTACAAACTCCTAGATAACTTCCTGCATGGAAGCTTTTGCGCCATCAGAAACAAAATTCCGGATAATTGGTGCAAAAAAAAAAAAAAGAACGCACATTACCGTTGTTGTACATTCATGTTAGATATAAACAAAGTAGATTTGGTTTCATCATAGTAATTATTACGTTTCAAAAAAGAAACTAATTTGGGGTTCCGGCACCCGCTGCGTTGCAATTACATTTGATACCAACCACGCCTTTGTACACCGGCCTTCGCCTCACAAAAAACGTTCCAGAACTCCTCTTTACAGCTTTTCCTAAAGTATGGGGACAATGGACTTAACTGTCATACGCACGGAAACTCATCAGAGCGCTGCGGCACGTCTTCAAGGTTACTGGTTCAAGAGTTGCATTTGGGAACGCATTTTGAAACCTTAGCCTTGGCACCGTTGCTTTCTTTCCAGACTACACGCACCATCTCATACTTATTGTGTCCCCGAAGTGCTCGATGTTGCGTGATTGCTGCTCGCTTCTCCTTTATTTTCAGATAATCTTGGTATGGGTGCTTCAGCAAGCACTTTGTTCGTTTATGTATACGCCTACGTATTTGTATTGCTTGATCATTGGTATGACTTGCTGTTGAATCGACATTACGTAGTTACTTGGCTCGTCCTTAAAGATCACGATTCCCGATTTCTCTGTACTAAACTTAAGGCCCATATTCGTCGCTTCGTTGCCACAAATATGCGCAAGAATCTGTAAATTTCTTGCACTGTCCGCTAGTTGTACTATGAGGTTCGCATACATCAGTCCGGTGACCTGTTCCACCATTTGTCCATAACGCATGTAGGATAAATGAAATTCCAATTCACTGTTTTCCAGTCGTATTTCCATGCCCCTACCATAAAGCGTGAACAACAATAGAGACACAGGACGTCCATGGATGGAGGGATGGATGCTAGGAGCGTCCCCTTTAGAACAGGGCGGTCGGTTGCCCCACCAAGCTCATTTTTATATTGCCTAATGTCCTACTTGTCACGAAAAAAGAAAAAAAATTGTTATCACGTTGTTTGTCATTTCCCTACTTTTCTTTCGCCAATCTTCCAATCGCCTCTTACTGATCTCTATTGTGGACATATTTAGTTTCCCCCTGCTCAAGTGAGATATCCCGAACCGAACAGCCAGCGCCGCCGGTGGGCAGTAGCGGTGTAAACCGGTTGGGGCCAACACGCTCTCGCAAAGTAGTAATGTATGGAGTGCCGCGGTTAAAATCTGATTTCGTTGCACTTAAAAGGAAATTGCAGCTGGGTACCCTCGCCTAGAGAACTGCACGGGCTCGGGCTTACCCGAAATCCCGGGCCGGGTAGGGCAGTTTTTTGGCCGGGTTGGCCGAGTTCGGGAACGGCATGTGCTTTTTGGACCCGGGCCCTGCCGGGCTCAGGTATTTTGACGCGGACCCGGGCCGGGCTCGGACTTTCCGGTGGTGGGCATGTAACGTGCAGCGAGTTTTGCTCGTGCGTCTCGACTCTGAGAAACCTGTTGCCCCGGCGCAGCTGGAAGCTAGCAGTGCAACTCCTGTGTACTTCCCTTTTCTTCTTCCGTCGTATTTTGCGCTGTTTGAACAGAATGTAAAAGTCCAGAAAGACCGAAGTCACCTCAAATCAAAGGATGTCATTGTATTCCTTACCCAAATCAATGTAATTATTGCTTTCAGCGCGGTGCAAGCGCGTTCGCAACTTGCCGATTCTTCAAAGACGAATTGGTGAAACGATGACTGGTGAGATAAGATAATTCGTCACGCGGCTGAAATATGGCACTGCGTCCATCCATGGTTGCACTCATGTTCTCAACCTGGCCACCTATATAGCAGCAGCGCATTACGCGGCAGCATGGAGCAACAAGAAGCTTTCTTTCTCCATTTACTCCATCCATGCGCTGCGCTCACGACCGGTCGTGGCTGCGCTTCAGCTAGAGTGTGCTAGAATATGGTTAAGTGGGATAGCAGTTGAGGCGGCGCCTGCTTTGCAGTGAGGCGCCCGACATGGAAAAATACTGTGGCGGCGCTGCGATAGAAGTGGATTGGGCCGCATCAAAGGTCGCGCCGTTGGAAACTGCTGGCGATACTGCTCGGCAGGGTGATTCGTACTACTTCGCGCACTGGTATTTGCGTTCAGACCGCTCAAATGGTGTTCATAATTCCATATGACATGCATTTATACCTTAAGAATAAATTCCTTTCATTCTCTTCTTTATTTTATTTTTTAATGCCGCTAGGTGATCTTTTTCGGTCTCGGGCTGGGTTAGGACCGGGTTCGTGTCGGGCTCGGGCCGGGTTCAGGGCCTAAGGGAAAGGGGTGGCGGGCCGGGGTGGGCGGATAACGTAGATTATTTCCGGGCCCGGGCCGGGCCCGGGTCTCACCATCAAACTTTTGGTCGGGCTTGGGCACGCAGCCCAACGCGGCCCGTTCAGTGCTCTAACGCAGATATACCACTCGCGGTCAAAAAAGAGCAACTAACAAAAAACGATGCTTCCGTTGCACGTCAAGAACCCATCGAGCAAAACATTAACGAGTCAAGCTCACCTGCTGCTCTTGCCACGCAAGACATGTATCAAGTATGTTTGACCCCAACAACAAGAGGACAAAGATGACTACGACAATTAGACAATCAGAAAGCAGCAAGGCGTGTGTTTCTTCTACCGCTCTTTCCTCCTGCGAAGATGCATCGACCACCAACCAACGCACTACGGACAACGCAGTGTATCTCCAGACTTTCGTCACAGAGATCGTAAACAGCAGGCACGTCCGTGGAATTCTGGATGGAGGTAGCCAAACGTATTTCGTACAAAAAGACGTGGCCCTGCAGCTCCAACTATAGGTGGTTAGAGAGACACCACTAACGCTAAACACCTTCGGAAGTACTTGCCCATCAGTAGCGGAAAAGCGTATAGTGGTAGAAGTGCGGCTTCGAAATTGATATAGCTAAGGCCGTTTTTAGCGTAGAAGCTGTCGTCGTCCCTGCTATCTTCCATGATGTAGCTGTGCCTGCGGTGGCCAACACATTTCTGCAAGCTTTGAGATCGCAAGGCAAGTTACTGGCGAACGATAACTTAGCTTTCGAAGATGCCTCCTACTGTATGATTGGATTGCTAATAGGTTCTGACTACCTATGGCAGATCGTGAAAGGTGAAGTCATCTGCTGCCCAGACGTTCTAGACCTCGTTGCGATTGGCACTATATTCGGCTGGACAATACAAGGACCAGCCAGTCAAAAGGTTCTTTTAGACTGTGGCACTCATCTCCCGTCTTGCGAGTGGATACTACAGAAGAAGAGTCTACACCCGAAATTCTTCATTCTTTCGGTAAAATAGAGACCAAGAACATCACTGAATCGAGCGAAGGTCCCTCTGATAGGATCCTCGTACAATTCAAGGAGGCGGTCAACGAGTCTAGCGCAGATACACGGTGGCTCTGCCGTGTAAAGAGGACAGGAGACATCCTTTGCGAGACAACAGCGATACAGTCAACCTTCTTCAAAAGATACTCAAAAGGCTTTCTAAGCATGAGGTTTTGACAGAAAATTATGGCAGCACAAGGCAATCCTTGCTGTTGGAGCATGCCAATGTTTTGCCCGAGATCACATCTAACTATGACGGACTGTATTACATGTTACATGACGAAATTATGCGGCAAGACTCTCTGACGACAAAGCTGCGAGTTGTGTTCGACGTGTCATCGCATGAAAAAGGATCGATGTCACTCAACGGATGTTTAGAAAAGGACACGATCCTTAATCCGGATCTTCGATTTTTTCTTTGTTTTCGACAGCTTACAATAGCCATAAATGCTGGAATCGAGGACAAAGCAGAGCGACTAGAAGAATTGAAAGGCAGTTCAGCAGCAGTTCTGGATATGCACTGGAACACCATAGACAACTACTTGGAATGTCCTACACAGCCAGCCATGCAGTTTCTGGCTTCCATCAACACGGACACAAAGCGCACCTTACTAAGAACATCAAGCGAGTTATTCCATTCCCTTGGCATTCTCTCACCTGTTAGTGCAAGTTCCAAGGCTCTATTGCAAAGGCTAATGTGTTTGGAAATATCGTGAGATACTGAAAGGCAGAAGGAACTAGAAGCAACATTGATTGAGTAGTGCGCTGAATTCGCACAGTGCCGGACGACCAAGCTTTCACGATGCGACAGAACTCACCTAAGAGAAGAAGAGAGAGGTCATGAGTTCAGGGCTCTGCGCCTACAAGTGAAGGCTAAGTCCAACTCCCTCATTGCGACCTATGCTTATTCACAAGTAGGATAACCGCTCTCAGTATGCCCAGCCCACTTTCTCGTGGGCACTTCGATCCTGGCCAATCCTGACCCCACTTCTTGCAGGGCCTCCAACTGGCCGAAGGCAACTCGATGAGATCATATCCGAAAGCTTCAGTACCGTCAAAAGCTTATTGAGCACCTGTGGAAACGATAGGAAGGATGGAAAATGCAGGGCGTCGTTTTAATGGAAGACAACAGAAACAACCGCTGTTTTTGGCCACTCGCTCGAGTACTACAAGTATATCCCGGCCGCGATGGATTGGTTGAGGCTTGTCAAAATGCAAGACGGCAAAATATTTAAAAGGCCCGTTGAAGTCTTGCATAACCTGGAGATTCCCACTGCTTCTTGGGCGGGGCAGGATGTACTAAAAGAAGTGAAATAAACCCGGCCAGCCAGTGTAGGCAAAGAAAAGAAAGAAGACGTTCGAATATAAGTAGGTGCTACGCCGTGGCTCCCGCCTTAGTTTTTCTTACCCGTTGCCGTCTAAACATCTATAAAAAGGGCGCTGGAAGGCGGAACTGGCTTAAGTCGACTATGCCGTGTGTCTGGAGGTTGCCTGTAACCCTGGCATTAGGTGCCGCTGGCGACGTACCACTCGGTATCGTGACGCATCTTGGGCCAGTAAAATCTTTCTTGAGCACGGCAGATTGTTTGTGTGGAACCAAGATGGCCTGAAGTTGGAACGACGTGCATGGCTCATAGTACTTGAATGCGTAGGCCCTTGGGGACAACTTAAAGGTAGCACGCGCCAGTGGTCGAGTACCTCTTACGCAGGACGTAGTCACTACGCTAAAACGGCTATCTTCAAAAGGCTCGTATGCGGTCGCGAAGAGTGGCTGCAAGCTCTCGTCCTTCTGTCGCTCGGTTATCAAGGTATCCATATCAGGAAGCGATGTCTTGGTCGAAGTTGTCAGCGTCACATTCAGTCGTCGGAAGTGGCATCTGAGAGAGACAGTCAGCATCAGCGGGTCATCGAGTGCAGGAAACAACAAAATCGTACTCCTGTAGACGGAGGGCCCAACGCGCAAGTCGAACCAAATGGTGCCAAAAATTCATGAGCCAGCACAGTGATTGATGATCCGTGACCACTGTGAAGGGGCGCCCGTAGAGATATTGTTACGGATGAGGCGTGTTTATTCACAGATGATGGATGAGAGTCAAGGAAAATGTCCAGCACTGGTTTCGTCCTGCGCTCCGCACCCTAAAGATTCGTCATCCTCCACTTCTTCCTTTCGCCTCAACCAAGGCGTTACATTCCCCGTTTTTACCCGCCGCGGTGGCTCAGTCAGCTAAGGCGTTGCGCTGCTGAGCACGAGATCGCGGGATCGAATCCCGGCTGCGGCGGCCGCATTTCCATAAAGGCGAAATGCAAAAACGCCCGTGTGCTTGCGTTGTAGCGCGCGTTAAAGAAGCACAGGTGGTCAAAATTAATCAGAAGCCGTCCACTACGGCGTGCCTCATAATCAGAACTGGTTTTGGCACGTAAAACTCCAGAAAGAACATTCCCCGTTTCGCAGACGAAACCCGCCATGGGAGTTAGGGACTGAGTGATAGTGTGATATCGCTTGAAGTTGAGTAGCGCTAAAGCGGCATCCTGATGACCTTACACGGGCGACCACATACTTTAAATCACTAATGCGGTCAATGATGGTGACGGGGCCGGTATACTGAGTCAAGAACTTTTGGCATAACCCGCGTCTGCGCTGAGAGCTTCACAGCCACACCAAGTCACCTTTTTCGAATGCAACTGAGTCTTAGGGGCGGTCGTACTGCTCCTTGGAGCGATCTTCTGATGCCAGTGTACGCAGATGAGCAATTTAACGAGCTTCTCCAGCACGGCACAATGTTTCGGCAACTGAGTCCTCTGTATGGAGGGTAAAGGAGAAAATGGTATCGAGACACGCGGTGCCCGAGAGTAGAGCAGGTAGGAAGGTGTGAAGTCCGTAGTTTCGTGCTTCGCTGTATTATAGGCATAGGTATTAAATGGTAAGATGCCATACCAGTTCTTGTGATTGGATCATACATACATAGCCAGCATATTGGTCAGGGTGCGGTTGGTATGTTCGACAAGGTCATTCATCTGGGGATGATATGCTGTTGAGTAGCGAACTCCATCGGTAGCGCCGGCTAGTTTCCGGGTGGTGGCGGTGGTGATAGCTGCCGTCGAGGTGAAGACGAGCGGCGCAGTCGGGCGGACGGAGGTGTCAAACTATGGTAAGAAGCAGAACTATTGCACCGATTCTCTTGTCGTGAGGTGCTCCTGGAACAGGCAGACCAGGGATCGTTGTTGTTGTCATTGCCGGCGCCGTGGGCCAAATGCATGTTCACGCGGCTCCTGGTCTGTAGCGGCCGGAGCTCAAGCGACGTTCCTACCTCGACTCTGGGTAGTTTTTGCGCTGCGGCCTCGGTGGCGAACGAGAACTGTAGTTGTAGTCCTCGACGTCAGTTGCAGCGATAGAAACGTGATAAAGGGGGCCGAGATTGGCGTAGCATCATAAGTTGCCGACTGAACGTGTCGGGTGTGCTCTACCCGTACAATCTCGCGTATTGTAGACGCGAGATCAAAGGACGTGTAGTCGTCAACACTTGCAACGGTAGTCACATTCGGTAACCGACCGAATTTAGGCGTGATACACCGCATCTTCAGGGTGTCGAATGTACGACAATGCCGTATGACGTCAGCTACTGTACCAAGGTTCTCTTTGCCGATGAGGACGTGATATACAACCTCGGCAATTCCGTTGAAGAGTTGGCCGACCTTGTCCTCCTCTGACATGCGAAGGTTGACGGTCTTGTATAGCTTCAATATAGCCTGAATAGAGGTTGTGCGCCTCAATATAATATATATATATATATATATATATATATATATATATATATATATTATGTATATTATATATATAATATACGCCTCAATATACGTCGTGCAGCGTTTGTTCATCCTGTTTCCTCTTCGCGACTGAGTCCCCAAAACACTCCGGTATTTCGGACACGAACCAATCCTACGTCGTGAGGGTGTCCACATGGTTGTACAACCACACAAGTGCCGTCTCTGTTAAGAAAAACAATACGTTGGGCAGCTGAGCTGCCACATCTAAAATGGTAATAGTTGCTCACCCGTTTGTAGTGAGTAAGCCACTCATCCACCTCCTCCCCTGATTTGCCTCCTAATGTGCGAAGCTCTACCACGTGCTGACGCCGCCAGGGACCAGCCGCGGCTGCTGCAGGTACCGAAGGGGCAGCTGGAACCAGGACCGGGGCGGAAGCTGCAGAAACTGGTACATTCCGGGTTTCGTCTTCACCGCAATACATCTCGACCACCAGCGGTAACGGGGGCAGTCCAGCGAAGCGGCGGCTTCGGCGTAGATCAAGTGGTTGCAGAACCTTGTTTCTTGGTTGGCTACTCAGCACCTTCCACCACAACATTGTTACGGATGAGGCGTGTTTATTTCAGATTTTGGATGATAGTCAAAGAAAACAGTCCAGCACCGGTTTCGATCTGCGCTCCGCACCCAAAAGATCCGTCGTCTTCCTCCGTTCTTTAGCCTCAACCAAGGGGTTAAAATATAAATGATACAGTTGCACCGCGAAGATGACGGCTTGGTTGGTAACGGTAAAATTTCGCTTGGAGCTACTCAAGGAATGGCTCACATACGAGATCACGGGCTCACTTTCGCCGATGTGCTGAACAAGCACAGTGCCGATGCCTACACCACTCGCACGGATTTGAACCCCTCTTTGTTCTGAGGGTTCGAAGTGGTGAATAGGCTGCGGCATCAAGAGGAACATTAATTGACGAAATGAGGAGTCGCACACTGTGACCCACTCAAAAGGAAGGCCTTCTGGGAGAAGGCGTGTAAGAGGTTGGGCCACGTCAGCAAATCTGGGAATGAATCGGCGAAAGTAGGAGCATAAGCCTAAATATCTCCATAACTGTTGACACCGGGAGGTTCCTCAAATGCCTCTACAGCCGCAGTCTTTTGTGGATCTGGTCGTATGCCTTCTTTATCGACCTGATGTCCCAGCACAAGAGTTTGCCGTTCCCCAAAATGACACTTCTTAGAATTGAGGACCAGGCCAACCTTCTCCAAAGCAGTACAGCACCAACTATAGATGCTTGTTACACTGACTAAATGTTCTCCCGAAGATCACAATGTCGTCCAGGTAGCACATGCAAACTTCACATATCAAGCCATGCAGTAATGTGCCCATGAACCTTTCGAACGCTGCGGGTGCATTGCACAGCCCGAAAAGCATGCCGTTAAATTCAAATAATCCGTCGGGCGTTACAAATGCTGTTTTTTTTTTCTTATCGTCAATGTGCATAGGGAATTTGCCGCAGATCAGCAGAGGAGAGGTAAGAGGCCGTAAAAAATCAATCGATCGCGTCGTCAATTCGCGGAAGCAGGTACAGGTCTCTTTTAGTAATGGCGTTTAGGCGTCAGTAATCGACACAGAATCGCCACGTACCGTCTTTTTTCTTTTTCATCAATATCAATGGTGCTGCCAAAGGCCTACATGATTCTTGAATGACTCCTTTGCTTAACATTTCTTCGAGTTGATCACTGATTATCTTGCGCTCCGCGGACGACACACGATAGGTTTTTTGTCGAGTCGGTTGGGCAGTTCCTGTGCTGATGCGGTGGCCAGTTCTAAACGCAGGGATCCTTCGCAGGCCGTCGTGCTGCGCGAAGTCGAATACCGAGGAGTGTTTCGCAAGGAGCGCATCCTACGCCTCACGTTAATGGTCACTGAACGATTTAGCAACCATGGAACGGATCTTTGAGTCCACAATTCCGCATGCTACTGGCTTCTGCTGCGGCCGGAAGTTCTGTAAGCACTGCCGTGGGTATCGGCAAATCGTCTTGAAATGTGGCAAGCTTTAAGCCTTGAGGCAGCATCGCCGCTTCAGTAGAACAGTTTATCCCCCACAGCCGTGTGCATCCATTCAGCGCCGATACCATGAAATGAGGAACCAACATATTTAAGACCGCAGCTCTTAGGCGCCCGTTCCAACGGCAAGCGTTGGTGTGCCTCGGCGTTGTTGTTGCTCGTAACCGAGCGAACAAGCCCAGCGAAAGATGAAAGCGAACGCGGAGCGCAGCGGGCGGTGAAAGAACAGAGCGCGAGACGGAACGCAGAGGAGGCATAGAGTAACATACAAGGATAAGAGAGGACATTTCCATAGGCCCCTGCGGCCGATTTTGGTTCGCAGCGTACCTAGCGGGTTTGTGGAATCTACACAGACCCAGAGATTGGGACCGCAAAAAACTAATCTCGAAGGTTATCTTCTGGCGATTAGAAACATTACACGGCCTCCAAGATCGCTTTCGTGCAAGTGCTCGTTCCGGAGTCTATGTTTCGATTTTTTTTAACGCGTTGCTTGCATGCATCGAGTAGCTTCGTGTAAGCTGTACGGCCAGAGCAGCAATCACACGATGCCACTGTGTGTTTATGCAGACATTTTAATTAAATATGACAAGTGTTGGAAGAGACGAAACATTTTATTTTCAAGTCATATTCTCAGTAAGCACATCCACACTTTTTTTTCGCAACTTTCGATCAACGCAAGCACAGAAAGTATTGCACTGCAAAGTGCAAGACATGCCAATACAGGTGCCATATGTTGAGAATAAATTTCACAAAAGGAATAAACAGGCGATATTGTGAAAAACCCCACAGAACAGTAAAACTGCAGAAGACAGCATTAGCATTAAAGAGGAAAACAACGCTCGTCCTTTGAAGCCTAACCTTTCTTATTAGGTGGCAGTTTCGGGCTGCATAGCAAACAAAGAATAAAGGCTGCTCACTGCTGTTGTCAGAAAAACCGCGCTCTCTCCCTGTCCTGCCGTTGTTACTGCACCACGCAACACAGCAGTAATTCCCGTAGTACTTAACTATGGTTGGCATGACCTGAAAAAAAAAAACAGTATTGGTTATGTATTCTCTCCCGCCTTCGCACAAATTTTCACCTACGCACTTCAGATCGTCCTTTCGCGAAAAGCGTCACGTGCAATTGTCGCAGCTAAAAAACAACCTTCGGTGTCATGCATGCGCTACTGAGGCAGGAGTGTTTATTCAGAATACGTCGTAGCCACAGCTTGCAAACATTCTTCTCAATTCGCAAGTTCTCTCTAATTGCGCTCGTAACAAAGGCTTCAAGCAATCTGCTCACGCCACGAGTAACGATCCTAAGCATAACTGCATTATTTCACACAATTGCCCACATGTGCATTATATTCAGACTACGTATACCAGCGTGTGCCCACTCACTTTCTCGCGCCAAGCAACGATTTTCTCGCAAACGTGATGCGCAGCATTCCAAATTGCTGTTTCTGACATAATGTGAAGCAATCCACGAACACCATGCGCGAAGTGAAGAACACAAAAAGCTCTCTGCGCCGAACAGCACAATGCGACAAATGTCAACTTACGGCTGAAGTGACAAATACATAAGCAATTTGCAAAGTAATGAAGGGAAAAACGAACGTAATGAAGGCCTTCTTACCAAGCAGCAGCCAAGCAGACAGACGTTCTGGCCTACGAACCCAGCAAAGACCACGCAGACGTTATCGCACACCTTTTGTAGCGTCGCCTTGCCGGATCACACCATGGCCGATATTTTGTAGCGATGCGTTATGCTTTATTCTATATACTAGTCTTATCCTCCACCGCTCGCGGCCGGCTGATCCCGTTCATAACGTCTACGTCTACAGCCATAGAGTTTATCCCTATATTACCTAGAGGGAAAACTGGCGCTGCTGCGCTGTGGTATCCATGGGAATACCGGTCTATTGTGACTTAGGATTGGCATCGTTCTTGGAGAGCCAGAGCGCCTCGAAGACGCGCTTGGCTAGCACCGTTCCGTCTGTCACAATCATTCATTTCCTGCTAAAACAGCACGTAAAAAGGTGTTTTAGCTTTATTATCACACAAAAACATGCTTTGTATAGTTTTGAGGACTTACTATTGGATGCACAATTATATGAAACGTAAAAAGTATCAGCTTGCCGCTAAAGTTGGAGGGCAGACGACAAGATTATCGCTCGCTTTGGAACAACTTGTCGTCTGTTCTTGCTTTTCTTCGCTTGATTCGGCATTATAGGTGAGTAAACTTTATTGAGAGATGTAATATGGGTGAATGAAAGCCTTTTATGTAGATTTTACTTTAAGAGCGCATTATTTGTGTAGCCATATCCACGTTTTAGATGAAGCCTCGTTCAACACCACCCAACGTAAGCCTTGCAGACACATATCCCATCATTCCCATGAGGGCACGGCGCCCTTTAAGAAACTCGCATAGACGGTGGCGCCAGTTTACCCTCTTGGTGTTATAGTGAGAAACTCTATGTCTACAGGCACATAGACAAGTAGACGTATAGTGCACTAGAGAAGTTACTACAGTAGATAACTAGTACGCGCGTTCCCTTGGAGACAGGGAGTGTTGTATTGCCCTCTAGCGGGCAGCATGAAGCTGCGTAGCTCGGCCGCTTTTAGGCTGGAGTGGCCACTCGTGTAATCCGTATGTTACTCTATGGAGGAGGTGCGGAGTGGAGACGGCCTGCGCATGCCCTGAGTTGCCGGCTTCCACCACCGTTACTAGATTATCCACGGCATCTGCCACCGCGTGGGCGATCTCATCTGCGCTTCCGAGAGGGGAATAGGGTGGCGTGAAGTGGGGAGGGCTCCGCTCGTCCGTGGCGTCGGCCGCTGAGGTCAGTCTGCGAACGAGCATACAGGACGATCGATGCGTACAGGCATGTACGTGTCTGCCTCGGAAAGGCTGGCCAACCTTTCGATAGGAGGACCTATCTTCGTCAAAGGCGGCCTCGTTAAAACTAACCTGCCGAGGATAACGAGGCCGCCTTTGACGAAGATAGGTCCTCATACCGAAACGTTGGGCCGCCTTTCTGAGGCACCTTATCCCTGTTTATAATCTTTGTCACGTGTGCTACTCCATCGGTCAGCCCCCTTTTGTGAGTGTGCCTTAGAGAATAAATATATATAGAAACTTTATTTGACTGGAAATATTTAAAGGAGCGGTGGTCGGAGCCCCTCAGTCACGGGCCCCACTGGCCTCTGCCGCCTGCCTGACCTGGCTAATTAAGTGGGAGGCACAGCTTGCCTTAGAGTAAATTTTCAATACATACTTTGTGAAATTGAGTGGATGACTGAATTATGCATATGAATTTATTGTACAAGTCTTGCTCTTCGAGCACTGATGTTCAACAACTCGCGTCATGTTGGCTGAGATAGGCTAAATATTCTTGAATAACCTTCATATCAACCCGTAGTATTGGGTGGATCCCCATTACCGACGGTCCTCGCTTGTCGTCTATGCTACGGCACGTAGCCCACATTCCTGGAAACACCCTTCCCAGACTTTAGCGCCCAAATCAGCAATGGTGAGGGTCCAGTGAAACTTCCTCAGTCCTGCTACTGGCGAAGAATGCGGCTTTTCCCAAAAGTCAAGCGCCTGACAGAACTCTGGCACTTCTCTGGCCCGAGGTATAATGGCAAGGATGCTGCGAAAGAACTCGGGAAAGTCTAGGGCATCTGATGATCTAAGATGTTAGTCGAGCAGCACGAAGCTCTCGCTGGCTTTTTCTTGTGATCTTCGACAAGTAAATATTGTACATAAAGCTCATTTTCTCGTCCACCCAGACGCCTGTTTCAACTGGAGCCTTGCAACGCGCCAGCTCTTTAGACTCCGTGGCTGTTCGGACCCAGATTTCTTAAAAATAATAATAATAAATAATGTCTGGTATTTGCTTTGCGCGTAGAATTGTTAAGCTAGAAGATTTGAATGAAGCCTAAAGAATTTTTATTACTGAAAATTTATGTTATGGTTGCCGTCAATTTTAATTAAATAGGGAGGAGAGATTTGCATATCTACCAGAGCCAACACGGAGGCTCTTCAAGATATCGTATGTTAGCCTGAATACCAACATTCGGCTCCAGTGACGGTGGCACCTGTCTGCTCTCCAGTGTATGTATTTTGCCGTTTCGCATAAAAGACAAAGCATTGATAGCGTTTAGAGTTACGCATAAACTCACTGTCAGAACGCAGAACACAATATAACTGCTGCTGCGCCGAAGGAACTGCTCTCCAGCAGCGTACCTCAATGATGCATATCAGATAACGTTAGCTTGACGTTTGCTATCTGTTCAGCTCCGACCAGTGCATACACACCGCAACTGATGCAAGAGCAGTAGTGTGCTTTAACAGTGTGCGTGCGCACAACAGCCAATGCCAGCTGCGAAAGGCAGAACGCTGGCCTGGCCATACCACTGAGCAGATTGAGGGGCGGTGCATTGATGGTGCTTCCACTTCACTTCGTCATATTTTGCAGCGATGTCCTCTCTGCGTCATTGAAGACCACACCGCGCGCGGGCTGCGAATGAGCCGTCGATAGCAGGTAAGCAGGACGGCGGAACCAATGGTGGTTCCGACGGCTCAAATGCGCCTCGATCGTCCGGTTAATTCCTAACGCAATAGAATTAGTCATCAAGACACGGTAGAAGCTAAGCAAAAAGTGCCGTCTTCGAAATCCATTTCTCCGCCCGTTCCGTCTATGCTTCACTGCGCGCCAGCGGCGATTGCTCGCACGAGCACGCACATGAGGCTGCCGCGACGGAGAGCAAATAAAAAAACTACGAAAAGCAAATTGATCTAAAGCAACGTGTTAGCAGCCGTATCAGTACAGGGTGAGTTTGTTTCTAAGGGTAAATTCTTTTATTTATTCTGAACCGAGCTTATACAAACAACATTTTAAAAAAGTCGGCAGATCCCACGCACTGTGGGAATCGATGTCATGCGAAGCAGTGTGCGGGAAGCCTACCAAGTAACTAAACGATCGTGAGAGCCCCAAGACCTAGGCGGTTCTTTCATGACCTACATGACATTCATCTCATGAGTCCTCAGGAGTCCCTTTAGCTACACCTAAGAGACCTTACGGCGAAAGCCTTAGCCATACTCATGACTATGACTTCGACCATCAACCTTTAGCCTTTTCCTTCAGTTAGTGACCACGCCCGAACCCATTTCAGTGGTTTTTGAGTGTTAACCTTTTTTTACTCAGTCATTGTCATTTTTGCTCGGTCATGGTCATGACTATGACTTCTACCATCATCCTTTAGTGTTTCCGTCACTTAGTACCCATGTCCAAACCCATTTCAGTGGTTTTTGAGCGTTAATATTGTTTTGCTGATTCATTGTCATTTTTGCTGAGTCATGCCCATGACTATAAATTCTACTAGCATCCTTTAGTGTTTCCTTCACTTAGTACCCACGTCCTAACCCATTTAAGTGGTTTCTGAATTTTAATCTTATTTCGCTGAGTCATTGTCATTTATGCTGGGCTATGCTCATGACTATGATTTCGACAAGCATCCTTTAGTGTTTCCTTCACTAAGTACCCACGTCAGAACCATTTCAGTGCTTTTTGAGTGTTAATCCTTTTTCGCTGAGTCATTGTCATTTTTTCTGAGTCATGCCCATGACTACGACTTCTACCAACATGATTTAGTGTTTCCTTCACTTAGTACCCGCGTCCGAACCCATTTAAGTGGTTTCTGAATGTTAATTTTTTTTCGCTGAGTCATTGTCATTTTTGCTCAGTCATGTTCGTGACTATGACTTCTACCATCATCCTTCAGTGTTTCCTTGAATTACTACCCACGTCAGAACCCATTTCAGTGGTTTTTGAATGTTAATCTTTTTCGCTGGGTCATTGTCATGACCTACATGACACGCATGGTTGGACATTTATGTCATGACCTATCACTTATGTTCGTGATACACTCCTGTCATACTATGACAATTTTGGTACCTACCAAGGTAATGAAACGACCATAAGAGCACCAAGACGTAGTTGGCTGTTTCATGACTTACATGACACGCATGTCATGACATTCATGTCACGACATATCACTTATGTTCGTCATATCCTCTTGTCATAGTCTACCAATGTAGGCGGATAGATAGATAGATAGATAGATAGATAGATAGATAGATAGATAGATAGATAGATAGATAGATAGATAGATAGATAGATAGATAGATAGATAGATAGATCGATAGATAGATAGATACTGTCAAAGTAGCAAATGTTCGCGAAGAAATGCTTCGCATTTAAAAGCGGTTTCCTGTGTCTGTTTTACAGCACCTGTTAAAATAGGCAACGCTCATGCTTTTTACGCTGAGCATTCTTTCTACAGGCTGATTTCAGTGGGTCCAGCATTTAATGAAATAAAATGTATAAAAGAAAATCAGATATATATAGCTGAAGCGGAACTGATATAAATGGTAAACATGGCGGTAATTCAGTTCCAATGAACGTGAAAGCTGGGGAAGTGCGGAGCAGTGATTCGCCGGCGTTTGCCTTGTTTTCCCGTGTTTATCTTGTGTTTAGCAATCCATCATTCGTTTTGACATCTGTGCTAAGGCACAACTGGTGGGAAACCGCCACGCACATGGAGCCAAGCTTTGGTGATGATAGAAGCGAGTTTAACAAATTTCAGCAAATTATAGCATTGAATTCTTTATTATTCCTGTCTTTTAAATTATTCTGACACATGTTAGCTTATCTTGAGCCGGTTTTGATCAATTCTGCACTTGTATTTACCCGGTTTTGAGCACATCTTTATGAGCGTGATCGCGCTGTAGACGCCGACAGCCCGGGCCCCTAAAATGCTCCGCACTTAAAGAAAATTGGTCAAATAACATCGAAGTATTTCTAAGTGCAAACGCAGCTACTACAAAAAAGTATCTCTAACCTCCACAGCGTTACACCTCAAGTATGCAACGGAGTATAGGTCCGTTTAATACTTTACCGTTAATGCACCGCTTTCTCACGACGGCTACATGGCGGGTTGTGAAACAGTACCAAGCCAAGTGCATTAGAAATGAGAAACCGAAGCTGAAACTAAACAGAGCAGCTGGAGCAAAAATGGAGGGAAAGACAGGCAAGTTAGCAAATGTAAGTTCCGGCTGGCTACCCTGTGCTGCGGTAAGGGTTACAGGGAATACATGGTGTTATAAAAATTTAAAACAAATTGTGACGTTTGATTTCGTGAACGCGAATGACGCGCACGCGTATGTGAGCTATTGCGCACACGAAGCCATAGAACATTTTACGGACGCGTTTAGGTGCCGCCATCTTGGGCAGATAACTCTGTTGTTTTCTGTTTTTAACGACGAAGTCTACGTTACTACAGTCGAAGCAAAGCACGAAAATAGTTGTATAAATGTGTTCCGCGTTTCATGACATTGTCAACTGACTTCACATCTCATCAAACTTAGAAATCGTTTGTGTAACAGCGCAAGATGGCGGCGCCCATGGATCGAATATAAAATCGTCTATAGGCCTTCGTTGCGCCTAGACTTTCCGCATCGCAGATCGTTTTCAAGATAGGGCTCGCGCTGCCGAGCGATACGCCGCTTCGCTCAACGCCACCTAGACTTTCCTCTAGGTGGGGTTGCTTTGCCTCCTTTGTTGCGCGCCTTCGTACTTTCCACGCCCCCCGATAGGCAACTTCTAGTTTCGGTTTCAAGGAACATACGTGCTCCTAGCGGTTGCCGGGCATCGAAAGATCCGGTGAGACGAAGGAGAAGTGGATATTCGCATTTCTTGTCATTCCCGAGTTTTTAGAAATAAAAAAAATTGGCGAATGGTAAACAAGGGCGCGATCTGATATATTTGTTCATTTCGCGTTCTGTTGAGTTGCTGCAACGTCACAAAGTGGCAGTATGCAAAATTTGTGACAACGGCAGGCATTCAACTCCCCTCCCGGGGAGTTTATCGTTTTCGTGACGTCATATTGACTACACGCTCGTGTCAATCATTTTGATTACGAGCACGTCGTCTGATAAGAGCAGAACGCGACGAGAAACGTGAAGTTCGAGTGATCATCCGCTCGCTACGTAACCGACTTCGCTTGGCACGTCTGGTGGATTTGATTCTATCCCAATGGCGGCTGCGACTGCGGAATGGTTCACCCTTTGCCGATAGGCTGCTCTCTCCCTCCTGTTCTCCAAACATTTTGCATACTGCCACTTTGTGACGTCGCAGCAACTGAACAAAATGCGTTTCGAACGAAGAACTCCGATCACGCCCCAACTCTTTTCTGTTTACTTACTTTTCATTCTTATTTTGTGAACTTTAAATCGGGCGAAGGAGTGGAATTGGTTGACTTCGTGGGTCCGTCGAGCTTGCCTCGGCTGACCCTTGCCACTCGATCACTGATATCACTAGTCAGATCGCGCTCGTTCTTCTGCCTCGGTCGTCGTGTCAAGTATGAAGATGGTAGAGATTAGACAGAAGCTTCATCAGGCGTGCAAGTAACAGACGACGCAGGAAAGCAGTTTAACTAAAGCATTAGACGAAGGTGGCTAAATCGGGGCATCACAGGTCTTGTGCGGCTCGGTCGGTGTTCTAACACGGGATTTCCAGCTTCTGCGAAGTTTTTCAGGTTTCCTAAGTGACAACTGGTAAGCAAAAGTATTCCATTCTATTTTATTTGCAGGTATTACATTTTGCATAAGTAAACTAGTTCTGTGCAAGCCTGAGTGAAGTGACATAAGAGCAGCGTAATCGATTCATTCGTCCCGACGGCAGCCCATTTGCTGTCGTTGAAATACTTGAAATGTAGGCAATGTAGGGCTTGTGTGCGTGTTTGTTGGGCTATACATTTTGTGCACTATTTGCTTTATCCACATCACAGCCAAGGCTAAAGTAAAAAAAAAATCACACAGCCGTGATGTATCAAACGTCAAGAGCAATGAAGGCAAAACGATAGGACGCACGTAATTCCTTGTGGCATTTTGACGCCCTGCTACTGTACTTCTAATACTGTCAGTGAAAAACATGTATCGTACTCAACCTTCTATAAGACACAAAATATGTGCACTGTCAAAACAGACGTGATAGAGTCAAGTTCCGTGTTACCAGCTCGTGATGATTATTTTTCGCATTGGTTTGGATCTGTAATGTGCGAAATTTCAGTTGAGAATGAAAACTGCTTCTACAGGTTGATACTTTCGCACTGCGTGCAGGTCAATCTTTTTCTAGTACGAAATGTGCGAATAAAAACAAAAACGTTCAACTTTTGCTTGTGTCGAGCTTTGGACTGACTGAGAAATTGGCCAGCTTTAGTTGACTCTCTTCACAACAAACGAACAAAATTAACGAATGATGCGGCCAGGAAGGTATGTTCTTTATGCTAGCCCACACTATATCTGTGGACTAGTTCAACTGAAGCCCTAAACTTAACCACAAGTTAAGAATTTCAAAGCGACTACTTTCAGGAAATGACGAAATATAACCCTTTAACAGCGAATAGTGGTAGTTAATGACGGTGTGCTATATATATTTCTCATAGTTCCTCGGCTCTAGTGCGGAATATAAAGTCCCTAGATATTTTTTGCTTTCTTTTAATAGCGACAGGCTTTGAAGTACCGCCGACGAATCTCATTGAGCGGTGCTCATTCCAAGAACCATGTTCTTCCTAACGCTGTTCACCCGCATTCACTTGCACGCTTCTGTCAGCAGCGTAGATAGCAGCGGTCGTTGACGGTCGTTGATGGAAAAGTAGGGAACGAAGTGGAGAGGGGGAGGAGAAGTAGTGTTCTGCGTCTGGGACGCGAGAATGGTACCTCTGCTGCAGTTCGTGCAGCATTGTGCCGGCAAGGAAGCGGAGGACTACCATGAACACCTGGCTGTGACGGTGAGCTGGCAAGAGGAGATCCTTGCTGGAGGCCGCTGACAGGGCCATACAGCGTGTTTGAGCCACCATGGGGGGGGGGGGGGGGGTCGATGTAGGCTTTCTGCGGGGCAGTGGCACAGGATATGTTCCAGTGTTTCAACTGCCCCGCACTTTGTGCAGGCTGGCTGCAAGAGAGCACGAACAGATCCCACTTGCATGCGAAGTGGGAAAGGAGGACTTCCGCGGCAACCCTCCTCCTCCCGGCTGCGCGCCCTCTCCCTCTACCTTCCGACCTCATCAGTGACGCAATGAAGGCATTGTTTTGTTTTGGAATTATTTCTAGTTGGATACCCGGCTAGCGTCCCAAGGGACGTAGTCTCCGCACCCTGCTTTTCCCGGCGCTCACTTCCTTCGCGGCTTCAAACATCCCATCGCTGATTTCACTGGCAGGTGGGCCATATACGCTTGCGTGTAAAAATACAAAGAGAAAAAAATACACACAGCTTTCTTTATCACCCACGTGATCAATGGCGATCGCCATTAGTGAGCATTAGCGGCGAGAAGTTGGAGTAGCGCCCTCTCCCGAGTGACGTCACGGCCAGTACGCCGCTCGCACCGGCTCGCTCGGCTGCCGTGCGCGCTCGTTCGCTTCGTGCATGCTCGGTGTATGGGGCGCGCCAGCCGTACTTCCTGAAGGGTGCTTTGGATGCTTTCTGCTGTCAAGCCTAAAGTGCAGTCTCTTATTCGTAATTGCGCGAATCGTTAAAATTTGCTGCTTGGATATCGAAGCTATATAGAGTTTCAGGGGTTACTGCTTTTCCAACGCACAGCTGCGCTGTGTCTTTTCATAAATATTGCGTAAGAACATGTACGTAAATTCAGTACAGAAAATTTTAATTGTACGATGCTTCGCTCCAAACTTAACAATCCGCTAGTATTATAGTTATGACAGACATTTCGTTTTACACGGAATAGCAATATTGGTATTTGGTGTCAACTTTATATATAAATCAGTATGTTAGAATAGGACACTGCCTGCGAAGCATTGATCAAGCTTCTTATTGCTCTGTTGAGTTGTACTCAAATGTGGGCACTGCAGTAATGCGTAAAAAACAAGAGTTAGGCGCGCATGTCCTACGAAAAAAATTTGCTACTACTTTCACCTTTTTCCGAAGCACCCACCCAGAAAAAACATTCTACATGGCTGTTAACACGACTGCGCTTCCTGTATGTATAGCAATCACCTGAAAGAAAAGGTTCGTGGTTGAGATCAAGAGCCAAGCCATTACGTACCATGCAATGTTTCATAGATTGCCTGAAACGGTCTTTATCGACGATATGGTAGACACTTCCCGCAATGGAAGCAAACGACCATCATTATCACGTTATGACGAGGCGCGCATTAGTTCGCGAGACCCTTCTGTTAACTACAACTTCGAATTGAAACCATGAAGGAGTCCAATTGCAGCGCCATTTGGAAGTGCCTATAGCATACTCCAGGCACTGGAGTGCAGCTTCGGTTGTAGCCGGAACGGCCATGTTTTAGGCAGCTTCGTCATGCAACATCCTCACGCAACTACCGTCTGCATGACGATGTCTCGAACCGCAATGGTGTTTCATTATACGAACACTTTCGTATAATGAAACACACTTTCGAATGGGGCCTTTTGCGTCGGCCCGCAAAAGGCCCCGTCGTGTACCCGCCTCATATAGGGGATACTATATATGCAAGCCTCATATGAATTCACTTCATCTTTCACTTCCTTCGGTGAATGCTGATATTTTCTGTGTTCCATACCACTAAAGAATGAGGCTGCCGCTTCTTGCTGGCTGCGTGCATGTGGTCTAAAAGCCAGCGTTTGTCACATGATTGTTGAACTACGGCAAGTATGATCCCTTAACTAGATTCTTCTATCCTATGTTTTCGCGTGTATGCTTTTATCATCCACATGAACTACCACTGCAGAGAACTGCGCATGAAAAACCGACATCGCTCTGGACTGACCTCCGTTAGCCACCACTGTAACGTTGCCTTTGAGAAATATATTGTTGGTTGGCTAGAAAATAAGCTCTTTCAATAAATTTTGACGAACGAAGACACCGTGAAAATATATTTGAGAGGACTGTCATAAGTGTATCAGCATAGGGAACAAGAGCGAACAAACGGAAACGTTGCAGAAGGCACTCGGACGCAGCTCAAACTGTAGCAGACGACAGGTGCAAATCCTTGCCATGACATCATGCGAGCAGCGCTCGCAGCGCCGCTTTTGTTTGTTCGCGGGTTTAGTAGGAGCCACAAAACATGTATAGGAGGGTTCCCATGCATTCATACCTTATAATGCGATTGGCATGCACGGGAGACCTCACCCAGTTTTCGGTCGGCTAGATTGTCTCTAAGTGTTTTACCGGACCTTCAATTTAAGAAGTTATTTTTTACTTCTGGTGCTTGGCGAAATGAAACACACTGGTTCCTCATGCACATCAGCCCTACGCTTCATCGCACTGCCCCAGAAATGCACGCCGGAGGGAGCGAATTGTACCGTCCGGAGGTATAGACCCTGTGTCTGTGGGGGCCACCGGGATAAAGCGGGATATGGTAGGAAACTGGATCATGCCTGCAGCGCGTTTTGGAGGAAAGGAAAGAAAATCTACCATTTCTTAGTGCAATCAGGAGCACAAATCAGTGCAGTAAAATCAGCGTGGGTGAACTGCGCTTTTGTTGAGCTGATAACAGAACGTTATCGTAATTCGAAGTTGGCTCTTTATCAATATCTAATTGCCTGAAATATGCTACGTATTTGCCGAATCTTTTGATATAGTCGAATGCGGCACTTTTTCTTTATTCTTGTGTTCGTTGTGCATAGGTTGTGCCTTGGAATTATAACTAACAGAATTAACATTTCGGTGAGCGGTTCTGACGTTATTTCAGGAACACAGCGTACACGCTCTGCGTACACGCACTAGGAAAAAGTGTCTACCCGTTGTTCCTTTCATTCTTGGATGCGTCTGTGTTTGTGTTGTGTTCCTTGCGACAAAAGTTCAATACTTGCAGTGCGCAGCATGTTTACGCTTAAACATCGTTTTAGTCATCAACACCGTCGCCATGATTTCATCACTTAAGACAAAGCTAGCTTTACATTTTTTTTTCGAAAACGTCCCTCAGTCGCTCTCCAGCTGCGTGGATATACCCACTGAAATAAACGATTTAAAAAATGTTGCTTATGGTCCCTGATAACGAAACTGCTGAGAGATCTTCAGTCGGCTCTACCCTAATATATTTTGCCAAACGTATGCCACCTGTTAGCACAACTCTTGAAATCATTTGTGCAGAATATCTCTATATGTCGCAATATATCTGTTAGAAATGGTAAGTTTGTGCTATACGCTTGCGAAGTCCGAGCGGCCACGAAGGTTCCATGGGTAATGTCGCGCCAAGTGCCGGAAGAAGGAGATATCCAGAGAGTTGAGAAAAGTGTTTTATATACGAATGTACATATTTTAAAAAGGCCTCCATGGTGATCGGAACTCACTACATGCTGAGTCCTTGCATGTCCGAGCGTCTACATAGTCGAGCGTTTACATGTATGAGCGTCTACATGGTGGAACCTTCCTCACAGCACTCAAGCTGAGCTTTTTATGCCGTTAATTTCTCCCTTTCACTCGAAGAGGGAATTCACTGCCGTTCTTCTTGGCCCATCACAAACTTTGACCAGTTCGCAATATCCCGCCCATGATGTGTCCCTGTTCCGTCGGGTTCCGCCTCCAAGGTTGTCGGATCGGCCCCGCACACACTGCAGGCACCGGGTGGCAACTTGGGAATCAAACGTCGACGGGGTTCCCACGGGAAAGCTCGACGTTGACCCTCTTCAAGTACTAGTGACCTCTACGTGGCGGTCAGTTTTGACAGGGTCCGGATACTGGCCTTCGAGGAAACCACCGTTTCCAGGGAAGGCGGCTGCTGCTGTTGTCTCGGAAGGGGGGCTCCTGGCTCGCGCGTCACAGTCGACGCCGGGCCCCGTCGTAGTTAGTCCGGGCGGGCGCTGGTGCACCCCGGAAACACTCCAAAAGCGACGTCGGCTTAGCACCGCACGAGACTCATTGCAGCCTGGGGTCCCAAAACTCGTCTCGCCCATCAGCTCAGGGCAGCCGAACGGCCGCAGATACGAGACATAATTGCTCGTTCGTTCGCCCCTGGTGACGCTGAATTAGTCGCCAGCTCCTTAGCCTCGAGAAACGACAAAGCGAGAACAGCACTTCACAGCTGCATGTCTGCCATTGAAGCATTCTTAGTCCCGAGGGACCGCCAGGCATAACTGCACTACTACAAATATAATTTTTTTTAGAGTTTTAAACTGTTTTATTTCGGTAGCAAGAACATACCACCATAATAATCTTGCACTAGAATTAGTCTAGCGGAATAAGGTGTTCGTGTCTTGAATGTACCAAGCCACACTCCATCGATCAAGTAATAAGTTCTGTTCGTCTTTAGAGTGAAAGCTCTAATATATACAACATGTCTCACGAGGCCATTTATCACGTGGCAATGAACTTGAGCTGCCGGAGCGGAATTGTGGCAGGTGTGACGTCACTCCATGTGATCCGCTGCGGAAAGGCGTCGCAAAGGCGCTCGCTCGGAGCCTCGCCACTCGAATTACAAGAAATGATTCAGGACCTTAACCGAGAAAGTGTAAGTGTGGGGTTGAAGATTAATATGCAGAAGACAAACATAATGTTCAATAGTCTGGCAAGAGAACAGGAATTCAGGATCGTCAATCAGCCTCTAGAATCTGTAAAGGAGTACGTTTATCTAAGTCAATCAAGGCGACCCTGATCATAAGGAGGAAATTTACAGAAGAATAAAATTGGGTTGGAATGCATATGGCAGGCATCGCCAAATGCTGACTGGGAGCTTACCACTGTCGTTGAAAAGTGTACAATCATTGCATTCTACCGGTGCTAACATATGGGGCCGAAACTTGGGGGTTAACAAAGAAGCTCAAGAACATGTTAAGGACCGCACAAACTGTTGTGACCTCAGTAGACTGCGCGGAACGCTTTGGCTTACACATGTACAAGGGTTTGTTGCCGCCAACAGTTAAAAAAGGAAAGTCAGTTTGAACATAAGTTGGCTGCCTTATATATCGGCAGTGATCACGATAATGTTGACGTTAAATCCCGTCACGCCCACGCCAATTGACTGACTGAACTCACCGCGCTGTACTCACGCGCGCTGACGTACGCGCACTGGCACAACACAAAGAGCGATGGAACGAAAAATGTTAGGCCTAACGTTAAGAGACAGGAAGAGAGCGGTGTAGATAAGAGAGTATACGGGGATAGCCGATATTCTAATTGACATTAAGACAAAAAATTTGCCGCGTATCTGCGTGCTTCGCTGCAAATGTCGTAAAGACGATAGTCTTCTGCCGGCCGTACTACATGAGTGCTGGTCTGATCCGCGGCCACCCGTGATGCTGTTCTCGTACCATTTCCGTCCTGGCATGAAGGATTGTTTGAACAGATTTCATTTTACCGCATTATTTCATCAAGCGGCCATTTATGTTTTGCCCTGCCTCAGACAGCGCTTCCTTTATGTTGAATCGGCCGCATCTGGCTGGCATTGATAAAATTGAGGAGGCGCTGCGTGAGACATGGACGCCATCTAGCAATACATCGGGAAACATGAGCTTGTGCAGAGGGTTTCCTTCCTCCATGGCAGAGGGCGCTCGTCGGCGCGCAGTGGGGGAACGTAGTTCGTCGACGCGCATAGCATGGCATTTTCAGCGCAGCTTAAGAAACTAGGGTCTTAGAGTTACGTATCTATGTATTTTCTATTAAAGGAACACACCTCCTAATACTTACCTAGTGATGTTGCGCCTCAGATATCCGTAATATTTACTTTGTGATCGATAACGTTCACAAGTATGAACAGCCGTACCAGTTTAAGTAGTGTGGGCGGTAAGCAAGTGGTCCAACTTTGGCCGGGTGGCTGAATCGGGTGACAGACAGACAAACAGACAGACAGACAGACAGACCAAATTTTCAGCGTTTAAGTTCCCCAAGAAAGACTATCGTCTTTAAAAAATGCAGCTGGCCAGACCATCTAATGCGTAAGGTGGATAACCGGTAGACCATTAGAGTTACAGAATGGATCCCAAGAGAAGGGAAGCGTAGTCGAGGACGCCAAATACCTAGGTGGGGTGAAGAAATTAGGAAATTTGCAGGCGCAAGTTGGAATCAGCTAGCGCAAGACAGGGGCCGTCTTCCTGCAGTGTATATAAATATAGGCTGATGATAATGACATCAGAGAGCCTACGAACTGCATAGCTACATACACTTGTTGACGCAGAGGCACTTCTTGACGGCTGCGAATCAGGAGAAAAATATCTGAACGAGAACCGAGAAAGCAAGCCTCGCACAAGTCGACCCATGGCTAAGCATAACAATGCCCGAGTTCTGTAGCCCGTGAGCAAAGAAAACAAGCTCTGTTCATACACTTGTGCACCTTCAGCACACTTAAAGGCAAGCCCTAACATAAGACAAAAAACAATAAGAGTTCTTCAACGACGCAGGCAGCCGGGAAACTAATTCAAAACACCTCAAATCCTTTGCGAATGCCTCCCCGCAGCAACTCCACGGTCAACTACCATGGCGGCGACTCCACCGCGACACGTACAAAAGAAGAAAAAACAGAGAAAAGGGCTTGGAGAAATACCACGTGGCTGGGCTCAGCCAATTGGGAGACGCGGACCTTCTCTCCTGCCTCCTCTAATGCTCCTCGCTGCAGCGGCGGCGGCAAGATGAAAGAATGTCGCTACCTTTAGTTTTAACGCGTGAGCGTTAAGGGCCCTGTGTCGCAGAAATCCCTGCGTCGGCGTCCGTGGCGGAGAAAATCATCCCAAAACTCCCCAACTGCACAGGCCCTCCACAAGGTGCAAGGTTTTGGTGAGCAAAAATTGAAATTCTAAGAGTGAAATCCGTCAGAAAAACAGTAAAGTACGACTTAACCACAACCTACAGACATGGTCGCGTCGGATTGTAATTTGAATGTACGAGAAAACGTAATTCTCTTATGAGGAAACCCAACACAAACGACTTTTCCAGCATTTCTGCCAGGCTTACAGCCGCGCGATCGGGTAGTTTACTTGCGATTATGATATCCAGATGGCGCTCATAACCTTGGCAACTTAGGGCGCCTACATTCAAGCGCTGTTGCATGTAGGCTCCCTACGGCAGGTCAAATTGGGACTTCGCCTGCTTAATGCGTTTTGGATACGCGCGTGCGTCGGGGCAATGGCAAACAATTAATAAAATATTAAAAAAGGTGCTAGAGCCTTCAGATTTTAATATAAGACAACTTATATTGCCCCCTGGAAAAACGACTTCCCAGCAATGCATTTCGGTTTAAAAGTGAAACCGACTTTAAGGGGATCGGTGTAAACTTGGTCTTTGTAAGCTGGCTTTCCCGCGTTCCGTATTGCAGTGAAACCCTCATAAATAAAAATGCAATGCGAACGGGGCCCGATAACGCTATCGCGTTGCACTATTAAACTCGAAGCTTAAGGTACGTTCAGACTACGTACGTAATGTGCAGATATTTCGCAATAAACGGAAGCGCAAACGCAAAAAGTGCAACTAAATGGTTCAGACTACAATCGTATGAAGCGTTAAGAGCGCAACAGTCGTCACGCACGCGAGCTTAATTGTTGGAAGGCCCTCTACTTTTGCGTTTCATAGAGATACGACAGTTACGGCATGACCAATAAGCGCCGCAGTTTCAGTTTTAAATTTGCGGTGACGCGACTACCAGCAATCCCAATTAGAGCAACGGCCCAACGGACATGGCTGCGTGTGTGCGTAGTTCGAGTAGTGTGCGTAGTTGTGTGCGTAGTCTGTTTACAGGCGCCATGTTGAAATCAACTGAGACGCAACTGGCCAGCTCACGTTTTGATTGGCCGGTCTTGAAATGCGTGACAATGACAATGTGAACTGACAATGTGAACTGTGTGATGAACTGACAATGTGAACGACCAGCATTGTTAACGATCTTAACGTTTGTAACGCGCGATACGGTCTTTATGACAGATGCGCGTTTTGCTAACGTTACGACCGCAGTCTGAACATACCTTTGAGCGTCGTCCAATTTTTATTCAGGAGGCTCAGGCGGCTGCTGCTTACGCCGCCACCGCACGGGTGCCGTATCATGACAGCTACCTCCGACGTACACAAACTGCGCACCCGCGCGGCCCTCATCTTCAAAGCGATTGGCGTTCTGTACAAAGTACGCCCAGTGCCGGTAGCTTCGTATGCGCGGTGCTTTCGACGTTTACTTGCGTTGAAGCGGGAGACAACGTGAAGGTCAGTTCGCTCGCCGCTGCTGCCGCGCATGCTCAGTCCACCGTTTTTACAGCCACTTATCACGGTGATCAAGCGAGATGTGTTCATGTATACCTGTGCGTGCGTGACACCGTGCTTGTTAATTCAGTTAGCAAGTCAATGTTTACAAGCTTATACGGCCGATAAAACTAATATCTTCACTTCGTATACTAATTTGATATCGCAGTCGATGCTTCTGCTTTAGGGCGAAACTGCGATATTTTACGAATAAATAAAAAATCACCGGAATATTACGCAAATCGGATGGCGGATATCTCCAAACCAGTGCAACCCTCACAATTTCTTCCAAGTAGATATGCCTGCGAGACTATAAGCTAGAAATCAGATAAATTTCAATATGTACACTAAAGTAAGCTTTTAATACATACTTGCTAAATTGTATGAATCAGTAAATAATGCATTTCAATTTATTGTACACGTCCTGCTCTTCGAGCACTAAGATTCAATAACTGGCATTGCGCTGTCTGAGACAGGCTTAAGATTCTTGAACAACATTCGTCTCAACCCGTAGTAGCGCTTGTGTGGGTCCCTAGTAATATCGGTTCTGGCTTGTTGGCTTTGCTGCAGCGCATAGCCGACATTCTTGGCGACAGCCTTCCCGGATTTAAGCGCCTCAATCAGCCACAGCGAGGGTCCAGTTAAACCACCCCAGGGCTGCTGCTGGCGAAGAATGCGGCCTTTCCCAAAAGTCAAGCGCCTGGCTCAACAGTGACGATAGTTCAACAGCACTTCTCTGGCCCGTGCTACTGACAAGGATGCTGTGAAAGAACTGGGGAAAGTCTAGAGGTCTAAGATGGTTAGTCGAGGTGCATGAAGCTCTCGCTGGTCTTTTCTTCTGATCTGCGAGAAGTAAATACTGTATATCAAGCTCATTTTCTCGTCCGTTCAAACGCCTCTTTCACCTGGCACCGCACCAGCTCCGTAGCCTCCGCGGGCGTTCGGACCTAGATTATGTAAATAATAAAAAACGCCTGGTAATCATTTTGCGCGTGGCAATGTTAACCTAAAAGATCTGAATGAAGCCTGAAGAATTTTATTGTGGAACATTTATGTTACGGTTGCTGACAGTTCTAATTAGACATGGAGAAGAGATTTGCATACATACCAGAGCAAACACGGAGGCTCTTCAAGATAACGTATCTTCGTGCATACAAAAGTCCGGCTGTAACGACAGGAATTTATTGGCACCCACTCGGACTCCACATATTTACACCGCAGCCGTTTAAGCCAGCCATAATTTGTGGTTCCTACCAACAAACTATGATCAGCAATGAAACAAACTTTCTTGCCGAGGCGGGATTCGAACCCGCGTACCACGGTCCCAAGACGAGCGTTGAAACCACTAGGCTATACAGCGAATTTTTTTTTTTCTTTATTGCATGGGAGCATACAGCCACGCTTGCAGACCATGCATTTATGTGAACCATATGATTGCGTTCGAGCGTCGTCGTATTCGTCCACAGTTGGCGCTCGTGCACTGATGTTCACACCGGCAAGCCCGGCTGAGCGCGACCTGCAAGTCGCAATCCCGGACATTGTCGTTCTTCAGCGAGAATTCTAGGGATCTACGCAGTTAGCGCGCACTTCGCTGGCACTGTGTAAATTGGTTTCGCGTTCCGGCAACAGCCATGGATTTTGATTCGAGCGATGGCTGGATTTTGATTCGAGCGAACAGGAAGACGTCGTCCCTATGCTGATGTGCTCCGCCGGCCACCCCGGGGTGTCAGCTGTGGCAGCGCGGAAGCCTCCGAAGAAAACGCGACGCTCGTGGGTGCGCACTGCCTCCGCTCGCGTGAAGTGACCGGCCACGCAAGCCGCCTCCTGCCCGAACTTTGTGCGCATGACAACGAGTAATATCGAGAGCGAGTTGTAATTTCTAGTTCGCATTGCGTGTTACTCGGTGCATAATATTAAAGCGAAGCTGTTCACCCGCTGTTCACCTTTGGGTGGCGTGCTCATCCAACGAACGGCAGCTGAAAAAAGGGTTTGTGTTGTGCTTTCTTTTCCTGCTGTTTAGCTTCCAGCGGATGTGACCGCGTACATTCGACACGGTGATGCAACTGCTGCGTACCAGAATCACAAGACAAGACACCAATTACCGGCCTGTAGCCTGCATATCGTGACGCGGACATTGTATTTCGCGTGAGAGATAAAGAAAAAATTGGAGGACGTTTACGCTTCGCCTGTAAGAGTAGAATGCGATATAGTTATCGCGACCCGTTCGAATCCCATCGTTCGCATACGGCGTGTAGGCTTCATTCACTGCAACTCTGAACGTGGGAAAGCGAACTTACAAAGACCAAGCTTACACCGATCCTCTGAAAGTCGGCTTTACTCTTAAACAGAAATAAATGCATTGCTGGAATAATGTTTGTCCAGGTGCAATATAACTGGTCTTATATTAAAATGTAAAGGCCCTAGCACCTTTTTTTATTATTTTATGAAATGTTTACTATTGCCCTGATTGCGCGCGTGTCCAAAACGAATTAGCAGGCGAAGTCCCAATTTGACCTGCCTGGGATGCGAGCGCCATCTGGATATCATTTTTGCAAGTAAAGTACCCAAACGCGCGGCTGTAGGTCTGGTAGAAATGCTGGAAAAGGGGTTTGTGTTTGAGTTTCCGCGTAGCCGAATTAGGTTTTCTTGTACATTCAAATTACAATAAAACGCCAAATGGTAAAGTCGTACTTTACCGTTTTTCTGACGGATTTCACTGTGAAAATTCAATTTTTGTTCACTAAAACCTTGCACCACGTAGAGCGCCTGCGCGGTCGGTGTGGTTGGGAGGGCTTTTCTCCGCCACCCGCCGACATCGCACGCCGACGCCGGTTGCCGACACCGGATTTTCTGCGACACGGGGCCCGTAACACTATCACGCTAAAATGAGAGCGAGAGAGAGAGAGACGCATTTACGGAGCGGGTATGCTGGAACGCGCTATCGGCATTGAAACACGGTGGAACGCGGTGTCGGTGTTGCAAGCTGCGCAATGCAACGCGGAGTGACGGCCGTATGTTTGGGACGCGCGAAAATAAATGATCATCATCATATGTAATAGGATTAAAATTTCGCGCGCACTTCGGGAAAATGCTGGGCTCAGCTTCGCTGATGCAAGCGTTACGCGGCCGAGTGCACGCATTTACGGCGCGGGTCTGCTGGAACGCGCTATCGGCATTGCAACACGGTGGAACGCGGTGTCGGTGTTGCAAGTGCGCAATGCAACGCGGAGTGACGGCCGTATGTTTGGGACGCGCGAAAATAAATGATCATCATCATATGTAATAGGATTAAAATTTCGCGCGCACTTCGGGAAAATGCTGGGCTCAGCTTCGCTGATGCAAGCGTTACGCGGCCGAGTGCAAGGTTAAGCGTTTTCTTTTTGGATGTTTCGCCTAAAGGGCGAAGCAGTGATTAGTGCTAGAGTTGCGCTTGAACTCCCCAGACGGTGTTGTAACTATCCGTGAGTGCGGGATTTTTTGACGACGCAGCACACACGAAAGTGCTCTTGGGCAGAAGGAATAGCACTCCTGCAGCTGCATGGCGTCTCACAACGCTCGCCGGAAGAGAACCGCCGTCACTGGCGTGGGAGGAGGAGGGGGGTGCATATTGTAATGAATGATTCAAGGACTTCTAAGATAACTATTTATCGGGGGCTAACCTGTGCCCGGCAAGTAAATAAATTAGATAACTGCAGCGTTCCAAGCAGGAGATCAAGAAGCCTTCTTTTCCTCGAGCGGCGCCTTACTTCCTCTTCTTCTAACAACGGTCACATATATCTGAGTGCTTGCGGCGAATGCACGTGCCATTACGTCTTCGTCTTTGTTGTTCTCACTAATACGCCGTTCTCCTCTTGCAGGGCGCACGAACCTGCGCGCGTTATTTAAAGACGGTTTTTGTCATGCGTCATTATTCCCCCTCGAAGAACGCATCGTCCCGATGCGTAAAGTGGCGAAACTGTTTACAAGCTGTTGTCCATACTAAAGTGGGATATAGCACTGAGTAGAGGTGTTTGGTAGAACATTGACTGCCTGTCATAATATCGCTTCATTCTGACCGCATGCACAGTTTCTGTGCGACGTCGGCATCGTGATGAGGTCACTTGTCCTTCCGGTGTAACTTCGTAGTTTCAGGGGCTAATGCGGCGAAGTACTCGGTAAGGGCCGAAATAACGGCACAGAAGCTTTTCGGACAGGCCGCGCGTCCCTACGGGAATCCACACCCATACTCTGTCACCTGGTGCATACTCGACTCCTCTTCGCCGCAAGTTGCACCGGTCGGCGTCAATGCGCTGTCTTTGTTGAATGCCGTGTCGCGCCAGCTGACGTGCTTCTTCGGCCCTCTGTATAAATTCGCTGATGTCAGGGTTTTGTTCTGCAGTGTTGTTTACCGGCAGCATTGCATCTAAGGGTGTGGTAACTGTTCGGCCAAAAACGAGCTGGAATGGCGTCACTTGAGTGGTCTCTTGCAATGCGGTATGGTAAGCGAATGTTGCATATGGTAGTATCTTATCCCATGTACGGTGCTCTAAGTCTACGTAAATTGACAACATATCGGTCAGCGTCCTGTTCAGTCGCTCGGTCAACCCATTTGTTTGAGGGTGATAGGCCGAGTGCGTAGTTTTCCTGTGGCTGGTATGAGTTAGTTGCATAATGGACTGAGTCAAATCCGCTGTGAATGCAGTTCCTCGGTCCGTGATAAACTGCAGGGGCACCATGTCGTAGTGCCACGTCAGTGACAAAGAATTCAGCCACTTCAATGGATGTAGCACTTATTAAAGAGGCTGTCTCGGCATATCGGGTTAAGTTATCAGTCGCTACTACAATCCATCGTTTTCCTGATGACGATGTCGGAAATGGACCAAGCAAGTCCATTCCTACTTGTTCGAACGGGGCTTCTGGGGGTTCTATTGGTTGAAGAAGGCCTGCGGGTTTTAATGGAGGCGTTTTGCGTCTTTGGCAATCCCGACATGTTCTCACATAATGCTGCACCGAACTCAATAGCTTTTTGGCCAGCAGTACTTGGCATGAGTTCGAGCGAATGTTCTACTCACTCCGAGGTGTCCTGCGGGTGGGTCATCGTGACAGACTTCCAAGATTTCGGATGGCAAGGATGAAGTAACGACTAGTAAGAATTTCTCTGTGCTGTGCTCAAAATTTCTTTTGTAGAGGACGCTATTGCTCATCACGTACGATGATGATCCCCGTTTGGAAAACTCGCGGAACATGGACGGGCTGTCCTTCCAAGTGCCTGATCTCGGCGTGCGACTGTTGATGTTTGGCGATCTCAGACGTGGTCACGGCTCCAAGAAACGGAAAGTTGTGTCCATCTTCCGCAGGAGTAGATTCAACCGCAGCACGTGACAAGCAATCAGCATCACTGTGTTTGCGACCAGATCTATACATGACCGTTATGTCGTATTCCTGCAGCCTCAGACTCCATCTAGCAAGTCGCCCCGAACGATCCTTCAGGTTTGCAAGCCAGCACAACGAGTGATGGTCGCTGATTGCTCGGAACAGCCTGCCGTATAAGTATGGTTGGAATTTTCCTATGGCCCATATTACTGCGAGCCATTCTTTTTCCGTTGCAGAGTAGTTAGTTTCAGCCCTTCGAAAGGGTGCGGCTAGCGTATGCAATCACTCTTTCCTCTCCGTTTTGCCACTGAACGAGGACGGCACCAAGCCCAAAATTGCTTGCGTCCGTGTGGATGTCTGTTTCCGCTTCGTCATCAAAGTGCGCAAGAACCGCGTGGTCTTGAAGTCGGCGTCGTAGCTCATTGAATGCATCTTCTTGTTTACTTAGCCAAATGAAAGCTACATCTTCTTTTGTCAATCGCGTTAACGGCTCGGCAATCTTCGAAAACATTTTGCCGAATTGTCTATAATAGGCACAAAGTCCTAAAAATCACCTAACGGCCTTTTTATCCGTTGGTCTAGGAAACTTTTCAACTGCTGCAGTCTTCTCAGGATCAGGACGGATGCCTTCAGAAGTAATCACATGGCCGAGGAAAACGAGCTCATGGAAGCCGAAGTGACATTTTTGTGGCTTTATCGCCAGCCCTGCTGAACTAATAGCATTGAGCACAGTCCGTAGTCATTCCACTTGCTGATCAAATGTGGTAGAAAAAATCACGAAATCATCAAGATAAACAGACAGGACTGCCACTTTAACCCGCATAGTACAGTGTCCATCATCCGCTGAAATGTGGCAGGTGCGGAACAGAGGCCGAACGGAAGTACCTAGAATTCGTATATAGCTCGTCTGGTGTGACGAACGCTGTCTTCTCACGATCTCTTTCGTCCGCTTCTATCTTCCAGTATCCACTTTTGAGGTGGAGAGAGGAACAGAATTTCGCATCCCGTAGTCTATCAAGGGTGTCATCGATCCATGGAAGTGAATAAACATCCCGCTTTGTGACGACGTTCAACTTTCGGTAATCCACGCAGAAGTGCAAGGTCTGATCCTTTTTCTTTACCAGCACCACGGGCGAAGCCCACGGGCTGGTTGACGGATGAAATACGTCGTCTCTCAGCATTCCTTCAACTTGGTTTCTGATGACCTCTCTCTCCTTCGGTGCCACTCGGTAGGGATGCTGGCAAATAGGCCTGACAGCTTTGTCGACAATGATACGGTGTTTGGCGATGGATGTTCTCTGGACTTTGGATGACGTTGAAAAACACGTGGCGAATTCTCGTACAAGGCTTTCTATTTGCTGCTTCTGGGTCGGTGATAACGCTGCTTCAATCTTGATGGATGCGAGTATGGAGTCTACGTTGTCAGACTTGAGTGGTGCAGACTCGGAAGGGTTCAAATCCATAATCTGGACATAATCATTAAGGCGGGCAATGACAGTTCCCTTCGCAATATGCTGGACTTCATTTCCAAAATTAGTGATAAAGACATTCGAACACCCATCACGCTGCCGAACAAGGCCTCTGGCCATAGAGATCCCTTTTTCGAGTAAGAGGCCAGTGTTACTGTCTGCTATTCCTTCGTAGTTGCTGAACACGTTGCTTCTTACGGCGACACCTATGCTGGATCTTGGGGGTATCGTGACGTATCGTCTATATTCTGGAGCGCATCAAATTGCTCTTCTCACGCGAACGTAGCGATGGCGTGCTTCGTTGAGAACGACACACAAGATTCCTGCAAGTTGATTACTGTACCGTTCGCCTGCAAAAATTCCATTCCAATAATTAAATCCCTAGAGCATTCTGACAGGACAATGAAAGTAGCGGCGTATGTGAAGTCACGTATTCCAATTCTAGAAGTGCACTTGCCCACAGGGTCGATAAGGTGTCCTCCGGCGGTTCGAACTTGCGGTCTTCTCTAAGGAGTCGGTACTTTCTTTAGTCTTCTGGCAAGTTCTTTACTCATAACTGAATGGTCTTGCGCCTGTGTCTATTAAAGCAGTAATTTCGTAGCCGTCTATACCACACACAAATCGGAAGTAACGTCACTGTTTCCGCAACTGGTCTCGTGTCTGTCGGTACATTTCTGAGTCAGCGCTGGAGGCTCTGTTCTTGCGTCGACAGCGGCCTTACCTCCACAGGTCGCCGGTATTAGTTTTCCCTGACGCGGGCTTTGGGAACGTCGCCTCGGGGAGCTTGAGGATGAACGCGGGCTCGGTGATCAATACCGCAGTGGTTACTGTTGACCGAGGTTGGTGTTGCTATGAAGTATGAGGGCTTTGGCGCGTTTACAAATACTCCCGGATTTCAAAAGGGCGATTCACCGTTTCTTGGACAAGGAGCGTTTACGGAAAAACCCTGAAGTCCCGCTCTGCGGTACTCGCACATCCGGTAGAGATCACCAAGCTTCGCCGCAGTGGTAGCACAGTGGGATTCTATCAGGAGTGCGCCATATGTTAGCCTTCCGGAATCTCGTCTCAGGCGGAGGCGGCGTGAACTGAGGTTCGGGTACATGGGTAGGTGCCATGACGAAAGTACGTCTAGGCGTTCCTCTGAGTACCTCGGCGTATGATACTGTCGGCCGTACCGTTGGCGACGCTTGTGGCTGTGCTTGCGGGTGCTGTTCGCGGACTGCTTGTCACACGTCTTCACGAACCACTTCTGCCAATGAAGAGACGGCTGTAGAGCCATTGTTCAGCTGTTGCCTCTGGAGCTCTTCTCGAACCACAGACCTTACAAGTTCTCGTAAGACATCGACGCCGTTCCCGAACACCGCTGATATGGCATCCACAGATGCGACATTCATATCGCGGTTGTAGAGCCTCGCTCGCTGTTGGAGTGTCCTTTCCATAGTTGTCGCCTCGGTGCGGAATTCGGCGACGGTGCGTGGAGGGCTTCGAACCAAACCGGCAAAAAGCTCCTGCTTCACACCGCGCATCAGGTGCCGAAGCTTCTTGTCCTCGCTCATGCTCGGATCGGCCCGGCGAAATAAGCGGGACATATCTTCGACATACATTGCCACGCTTTCGTTGTTTCGTTGGCTTCTTGCTATGCAAAGCGGCTTCAGCTCTTTCCCTGCGGTCTGTGCTCGAATACGTATTCAGCACCTCCACCAGAATTGTAACGAATGATTCAAGGACTTCTAAGATAACTGTTTATTGGGGGCTAACTTGTGCCCGGCAAATAAATAAATTAGATAACTGCAGCGTTCCAAGCAGGAGATCAAGAAGCCTTCTTTTCCTCGAGCGGCGCTTCACTTCCTCTTCTTCTGACAACGGTCACATATGCCCGAGTGCGTGCGGCGAAAGCACGTGCCATTACGCCTTCGTATTTTTTCTCACTAATACGCCGTTGTCCTCTAGGAGGGCGCACGAACGTGCGCGCCTTATTTAAATATGGTTTTTGTCATGCGTCAATATGACACAACGTTAGCTTGCCGCTTGATCTCTCTTCCGCTCGGACCCCTGCAGCTCAGCAAGCCGCAGTGGTTCATTCCAGCTTCGGAACGCAGAACGCTGGCCTGGCTCTGCCACCGAGCTGATTGAGGGGCCGTGCGTTGACGGTGCTTCCACTTTACGCCGTCGTATTTTGCAGACATACCTACTTTATGTCCTTCTTGACCACACAATGCGCGAGCCGCGAATGTGCCGTTGATAGCGGGACAACAGGAAGATGATGCCAATGGGGCTTCCAACGGTTCAAATGCACCTCGAGCGTCCGTATTATTCCTATCGCAATGGAATTATACTCGCGGACAACATTCTGTGGCAATGAAGGGAAAGCTACGGAGGCAAAGCGCGCACAAGCGAGAGCGCTTCTGAAAAGAGTCTCTCGTTTTAAACTACGCTGGTTTAGGCTAGGGAAGAGAAAACATAAACAGCTTATTAGCAACAGTTAAATAACACAGAACACACTACTGAGCGTAAAAGTTTACTTATTTTGTGGCTTTTCCCTTCCGCGTCTGGGCAAACGCGAAACCGTCGCACGTGAAAGCTGCGTCGATTCAGCGTCCGTTCCGAGCAACCAAAAGCACTGTCAAACGCTGCCGGACTACTTGGCGCGGTAACACATGTGCAGCATCCACGCGCCCGTAGCTTTCCCTTCATTGCCACAGAAAGTTGTCCGCGTGTATAGTCATCAAGATGGGAACGCACACGTTGAATAGAGGGAATTCCCTCAGTCTGTGTGACTAGCGCAGTCATAGCGTTTCTGTCTTGCCTTCAAGCTGACGTCTCCCATGGCGGTATTGCATTTCGTATATCAGGTGCCAGGCTGCAGAATCTACGCAAGAAGTACGGTCACTAAAATTTATCACTCCGCGCGTTCCGTCTATGCTTCGCTGCCCGTCAGCGGCATTTGATCGCGCGAGAATGGATGGATGGATGGATGGATGGATGGATGGATGGATGGATGGATGGATGGATGGATGGATGGATGGATGGATGGATGGATGGATGGATGGATGGATGGATGGATGGATGGATGGATGGATGGATGGATGGATGGATGGATGGATGGATGGATGGATGGATGGATGGATGGATGGATGGATGGATGGATGGATGGATGGATGGATGGATGGATGGCGGATGGTGGATGGATGGATGGATGGATGGAGGGATGGATGGATGGATGGATGGATGGGGATGGATGGATGGATGGATGGTGGATGGATGGATGGATGGATGGATGGATGGATGGATGGATGGATGGATGGATGGATGGATGGGATGGTGGATGGATGGATGGATGGATGGTGGATGGATGGATTGGATGGAGGATGGATGGATGGATGGATGGATGGATGGATGGATGGATGGATGGATGGATGGATGGATGGATGGATGATGGATGGATGGATGGATGGATGGATGGATGGATGGATGGATGGATGGATGGATGGATGGATGGATGGATGGATGGATGGATGGATGGATGGATGGATGGATGGATGGATGGATGGATGGATGGATGGATGGATGATGGATGGATGGATGGATGGATGGATGGATGGATGGATGGATGGAGGATGGATGGATGGATGGAGGATGGATGGATGGATGGATGGATGGATGGATGGATGGATGGATGGATGGATGGATGGATGGATGGATGGATGGATGGATGGATGGATGGATGGATGGATGGATGGATGGATGACGGATGGATGGATGGATGGAGATGGAGGATGGACGGACGGGACGGACGGACGTGGACGGACGGACGGACGGACGGACGGGACGGACGGACGGACGGACGGACGGGGACGGACGGACGGGACGGACGGACGGACGGCGGACGGACGGCGGACGGGACGGACGGACGGACGGACGACGGACGGACGACGGACGGACGACGGACGGACGGACGGACGGACGGACAACATTTTCAGAACAATGGGTCAAAAATGTTAAAGTGACGTACGTACGGACAACTTCATTAGGGTTCTTTAGGGTGCACGCGAGCGTGCAACAGGCCGCTCCCACGTCGGGACAGAGAGGCCGAGCCTCTACGCCACGTCGGGGGTCCGTTGGACCACCCATAACTGTTCTTCGAGTTGGGGCTGCGTAGAACCGCATCCCAGTGTGAAGAAGTGTTGCCGCCACGTAACGTGGGACACCGCCAGAGTATGTGAGGTAAGTTCGCTAAGTCATTGCATAGTGCACATACAATTGTCTGAATTTCGGGGTTAGTGTTAGCCTTAGTGTTAAAGCCATGATGGAGTCCAAATAAAATACAATGTAAAGCAAATTGATCTAAAGCAGCGTGTTAGCAGGCGTATGAGTACATGGTTTGTTAGTTTCTAACTGTAAATTCTTTTATGCCATCCAGAATTGATCGTATAGAAACAACATTTTCACAACAATGGGTCAAAAATGTTAAAGTGACGTTTCACTTTATGAACGCGGGTTACGCGCAAGCGTATGGGCGCTTAGAACTTGCACAGCGCGCTCCACGGCGTCCAATCACAAATGGAAAGGGCTCGAACGCGGTCGCGACATTAGAGTGTTTTAGCTGAGAGCTTGCTGTCCGCTGCGCTCAGACCGGCATATTCTCGCAAATGCCACACAACCGCGTAGCGGGAACGCTATTATTGCGCTTGCGCACAACGCTCATACCGACACCGGAACGAAGACCGCATCCCACGGCCCGCTACAAAGCTGAATGAGCGGAGCGTGAGAGCGTGTCTACTTGGCCTCTTCGACGTTTTGCAGCCGAGTTGATAGCGCGTCGCTCGCGTCTCGGCTAGACGCGCTTATCAAAGGTGAAATCTACGCAGTTACCTGCAGTATCTCAGAGCGTGAAATCTGAGCGGATCGGAGCGTAAGCGGTGCCCTGCTAAAACTGTCTATTGATCTCGACGTGCGACGCCTGGTTTGCCACAGGGAAAGCGCACATTCGTACACATGCACAAAAGAGACGCTGGCGATCATGCACAGTGAGCACCACGGCGTCGAAGCACAAACGGAAAGGGCGCGAACGCGGCGATTCTCTTCTACACGCAAGCGCCTTCCGCCTCCGATGCTTACTACCCTCGGCGGCTTCAAAACATAATTTCGCCGATTTCGCAGATAGGCCATTTATGCTTGCGCGTAAAACGTCGAACAATTTACAAGTGCGAAAGGGGCCATGGCAAAAAATTTCTCTAGCCTCCACAGCGTTGCACCTGATGTATGAAACGAAGCACAGGTCCGTTTTACACTTTAGCCTTGATGCACCGCTTTCTCCGTTTTACACGTTAGCCTTGATGCACCGCTTTCCTCAAGACGGCTACATGGCAGCTTGTGAAACACCACCAAACCAAGTGCATTCCTGAGGCTTAGAAGTCAGAAATGGAAGCTGAAACTGAGGAGGAGGAGGATAAAACGGGATGGAAATACGAGGAGGTTAGCCAGCACAAGTAACGGCAGGTTACTATGTGTTGGAAAAAGTGTGGAAGGGAATAAAATGAAGGAATAAAAAAATCAGGAACTTCTTCCCTGTCGAGGAAAGGGGTGTAAGCGAAGCTTGTCATGTGTTTCTTCGGCGTTCCTCGGAACGAATTGCACAGATGAGTACCACGTTGTGGTCGAACCACAACGAGTCACATGCAGTGCAGCTGGCTCTGAAGTTCTCGTTGAGGAACTCGCGTTAAAACCACGACGTTCCACCAAGGATGTTGGCGCTAGCGTCACCGAGGAGTGCACCACCGTTTTCGGGTTCCTGGAGTTCAAGATGACGCTGACGTTTGGCCTCAACATCGCGCTCCCGCAACTCGGGGTCCGTGGCTCTTCGCTGATGTTTGGCTTCAACATCGTGCTCCCGCAACTCGGGATCCGCGGCTCTTCGCTAACTTTTCACCTGGGCTTGGGAAGCCCTCAGGCTAGAATCGGCGCATCGACGACGAGCCCTTTCCCGAGCTAGTTCGCGGCGCCGTAGCTCAAACGCAGCTTGCTCCTCGGCGGAGCGCACCACGTGCTGCCTTCCCAACCGGGCGCCGAGACTGCTACAATGGGAAGCCCGGCGTATCATTGCGAGGGAAGCCCGGCGTATCATGCGCCAACCCCCCTTCCTTCCTTTTCACTCTCCGCGACACACTAAACGACCGCGCGTGACGGGATCCGGCGCTGGCACAGCTTTCCCCACACCTGCTCTTTCTTTTCATTGCGATGGCAATTATATGGGCACTCAAAGCGGATTTCTGCCGTCGCCGTCACCGTGCGGTTCCGTATGACGTCAAACGGCGATGAAATCGTCGCCGCGCGCCATATGCTGTATGTGCGAGTGAAAGAGCTCGAGGGACGCGCGCTTTCACGGGGGGCGAGCGCACAGCAGAGAGCAAACGCGCGTTCTGCGCCGTGCTCCCCGAAGAGCTGCAGAATTAAGCGTCGCTTTCCTCCTTTACAATCACCATATATAGAGAGCAAACGCGACTTATTCCGTCGCGCGAAAGGCCGTGGGGGACTAAATGCGTATGGGGACTAGCTGCGGCACCAAATCCGTATTTAAGTAAAAACGTTGCGAGGCAAGAAGGTGGTAAAGACTTCTGACGCTGCTCGACGAGTGTCCCGGTCGTGGTGAAAACATTTATTGCCAAATGATTGAAGACAGGGGGAAAAGCCCCCTTACATGGCACTAGGCAGCCCTTGGGGGGCCGCCTTTATAGAGCAAAGGAGAGCCCTTGGAGGGCTATCCGCTGCAGGGTTGCGGCGATAATCAGGCGCTGGTCTGTAGCAGTGGAGCTGGCCAGGAGAGTCTCCCAGTATGACTCCGCCGTGGTTTGGGTTGGAGGGTGCGAAAAGGTAGGGCATGTGAGGAGGACATCAAGAAAGCCTCCTGCTTTCCCGCAGAGCTTACAGGAAGACAAGTGATCGGGGTATCGGGCGTAAAGGAGAATAGGGTAGGGAGCAGTACGGGTCTGGACGAGTGTCCCCTTCTCATCTTGTCCAAAACCTCCGAGCCGCCCCAGAGGCACCGGCAACAGTCACCAATGCCGCGCGCGTTCGGAGCGAACGTGGGCAAAACGCCGACGGCGTCAACAGTTGTGCGTGTTGCTGGTGCTGCTGCATGTCCAAGTTTATACAGCTGATAAAGCTACTATCCTTACTCCGTATAGCTCTCAACTGATTTGCTATCGCAATTGATCCTTCGCCATTAGGTAGAAACTGCGACATTTTAGGGGCGGAGCACCTTAGGGCCGAGCCTTGTCCACCCCTCGTAGTTGTCCGTAGCTCTGGTTTGCATGGAGTCCGCTAGGGGCGCTGCGGTGCACAAGGGCTATATTAGCGCTGTATATAAGGTACACATGTACAGAATATACAATTATATGTATGAATATATATATATATATATATATATATAATGTATATGTATAGTATATGTACGCGAAGCTCGCGCCACCAACCTCAGGTAGAGGACGCTTACGGCGTTTTGCCGCCGCTTCCCGCGCTCTCGCCGCCTCTGGGTCCGCTTGCCGGCGCCGCCGTGCTGCTGCACTGATCACAAGGCAGTCTTAATGAAGGGAAAGCGAAGTCCGCACCTCAATACCACATACGACCAATAAAACAACATTCTATATACTGTACACATGTGTTGTCGCTCATTTTCATGTTCGAATGGGCAATGTACGGGAGATTCACGGCTACCCGAATGATCCGCCGGTGCTTCGCCCATTCATCATCATTCACTTCGTGGATATGCGGTGTTTTTTGTTCTTTCTTTTTTCATTTATCTCTTTCTTGCTTACTTGTCCCTGGATGCGGGTATGCGCCACACGTGACTCTGCGTGACTACAACGTCACCCAAACTTGTGAGCCAATGCAAGTTTCGCTTGAAAAGGATATGGAGAGAAAAAAGCTGCACACCGCTTTCTTTATAATCCACGTGACCAAACTCGATCGCCATCACTTAGTATCATCATCATCATCATCATCATCAGCCTGTATTTATGTCCACTGCAGGACGAAGGCCTGCAAATTTCCTAACTTCATCACCTCACCTAGTTTTCTGCCGTCTTCGACTGTGCTTCTCTTCTCTTAGTATCCATTCTGTAACTTTAATGGTCCACTTGTTATCCATCCTGCGCATTAGATGGCCTGCCCAGCTCCATTTTTTCCTCTTAATGTCAACTAGAATATCGGCTATGCCCGTTTGCTCTCTGATCCACATCGCTCTCTTCCCGTCTCTTAACGTTAGACCTAACATTTTTCGTTCCATCGCAGTTTGTGCTGTCCTTAACTTGTTCTCGAGATTCTTTGTTAACCTCCAAGTCTCTGCCCCATATGTTAGCACCGGTTGAATGCAATGATTGTACACTTTGCTTTTCAAAGACAGTGTAAGCTCCCAGTGAGAATTTGGTTATGCCTACCGTATGCACTACAACCCATTCTTCTGTAAATTTCCTTCTCATGATCAGGAATCACTGATCGCTTAGTATAGGAGTCCGAAAAGTTGTATAGAAGGTTCTGACGCAATTATACCGTATAATGCGATTGGAATTCCTGAGAAACTTCACCCAGCTTTCTGTCGGCGTGTTTGCCTCTATTTATTTGTTTTAAAAACGCTTTCTTATCTCTGTTGTTGGACAGAATCAAACCCCCTTCTAGCGGGTTTCACAAGCACATCATCCCCACACTTTATCGCACGGTGCCAGGAATGCACACCGGAGGGAGCGATTTGTAGCGTGCTCAGGCATAGACCCCGTAGTCTGTGGAGGCCACTGAGACAAAACTGTATGCGGTGGGAAGGTCCCGTTTACTGAAGCCTTCTTTGCGCCGTTCAAAGGTATACACGCTGAGGTCTGTGGTCGAGCTGGGGGCATATGCGCTACTGTCCCCCTAGAGATTGTAAATTAGGGTGTCTTCAGCAATATGGTTTGCCGCTATATTGCTTCACTGCTAATGGCATTAACGCCGACAGTCAAACTGAGATGGGTACTGCCGAATACTTTTTTAACACAAATTAACGCTACAATTGTGTGTACTAGCGAGCTTCCGTGAGCAAAAGAAAGCCGGAAGGGTCCGAATTGTCCATCCGTCCAATTATACTGTCAGAATCAGAAGAATACTATCAGGGTCAGAATCGCCCAATTCTACTAATTCACGTCACTTCCATGAAGTAGATGAAGGAAACGATCGACGGAGCGTTGCTCATGTCTATTCCGCCATCTTGGCTTTTCGGTGTGTACATAGTCTTTGTATATAAATTTACTGCTAGGTTTTGCCGAGTTGTCATCGCCCGTAATAGACACCAGTTTCTACAGATCTGTGACGTATGCGAAGGGGAAAAATAAACGTGGACATGAAAGAACCGTAGAACGTACACCACAAACAAGCGTGTGTGACGTATGTGCCACGTTCACCCTACTCAATTAAGGAAAGCGCGTAAGACGAGGACAGGTGTCGATATCCATATTGTTTTTCACCATCAAATTAAGCGTGTTCACGCATTGGTGTGCTTACGTGCGTCCGTAAGAGTTTTGACAGTTTCAATGCGCAATGTACCACGAACGAAGAAGTGCGTATGCAGCTGAAACCACGCCAAGCATAAGAGACAATAAGGCGTTAAGGACAGACTAGCTGACCGGTTGGCTACGGTGCGTAAGCGTGGGGTAAACGCAGAATAAATGATGAGGAAAGGAGATTGAAGAAAATTTGTCCGCACATACTTGTGCGGACAGTTGTATTACGCCAACGGTGATTACGCTAATGCTTCTGAAGTTTCGAAACAATTGCAATCACAAAACAACTGAAATGGCAGCTGACTTGAGCAACTCCTTTGGCTCTGAGCTCATTTACTGCGCATTATTACGCTCACCCACTACGCGCGTTGTAAGCAAATTCTCGATCAAGTAGCGTCTGTTGTAGAGTTTGCCCACCGAAATACGTACATTTGAAGACATTAGAACTGCCGGAGTGCCTTATGTCTAAGTTGGCTAGATTTGTTCATTTGAAATTTATAGCCTAATGAAACCTTTTGTTCGCAGCTGTTTGTGCAAACGTGTATGGTTTCTTTTATTTTTGTTTCCTTAGGTCGTTCCACGTTTAACTGTTTGAATATATCTGGTTCAGGGAACCTTGCGCAGTCAAGTTTAGCTTAATTCCTTTGCGATGCTATCATGGTGTGCTTGAATAGAGCTCTGCGTAATAATTTTCGAAAACGAACGTAAAATGGTGATATTTCCTGTTTCCATAATTCAGTAGAAAGAGTCCAAGGCAGGCATCTACCTATGCCGAGGTTT
>NC_051159.1:61470833-61522958 GCF_013339745.2 Dermacentor silvarum | reverse complement strand
GCATCAGGTGGCCGAAGATTCTTGTCCTCGCTCATGCTCGGATCGGCCCGGCGAAATAAGCGGGACATATCTTCGACATACATTGCCACGCTTTCGTTGTTTCGTTGGCTTCTTGCTTGCAAAGCGGCTTCAGCTCTTTCCCTGCGGTCTGTGCTCGAATACGTATTCAGCACCTCCACCAGAATTGTAACGAATGATTCAAGGACTTCTAAGATAACTATTTATTGGGGGCTAACTTGTGCCCGGCAAATAAATAAATTAGGTAACTGCAGCGTTCCAAGCAGGAGATCAAGAAGCCTTCTTTTCCTCGAGCGGCGCCTTACTTCCTCTTCTTCTAACAACGGTCACATATATCTGAGTGCTTGCGGCGAATGCACGTGCCATTACGTCTTCGTCTTTGTTCTCACTAATACGCCGTTGTCCTCTTGGAGGGCGCACGAACGTGCGCGCGTTATTTAAATACGGTTTTTGTCATGCGTCAATATGACATAACGTTAGCTTGCCGCTTGATCTTCCGCTCGGACCCCTGCAGCTCAGCAAGCCGCAGTGGTCCATGCCAGCTTCGGAATGCAGAACGCTGGCCTAGCTCTGCCACCGAGCTGATTGAGGGGCCGTTGTTTACGGTGCTTCCACTTTACGCCATCGTATTTTGCAGACATACCCACTCTGTGTCCTTCTTGACCACACCATGCGCGAGCCGCGAGTGTGCCGTCGATAGCGGGACAACAGGAAGATGGTGCCAATGGTGCTTCCAACGCTTCAAATGCACCTCGAGCGTCCGTATTATTCCTATCGCAATGTAATTATACTCGCGGACAACTTTCTGTGGCAATGAAGGGAAAGCTGCGGAGGCAAAGCGCGCACAAGCGAGAGCCCTTCTGAAAAGAGTCCCTCGTTTTAAGCTACGTTGGTTTAGGCTAGGGAAGAGAAAACATAAACAGCTTATTAGCAACAGGTAAATAACACAGAACACACTACTGCGCGTAAAAGTTTACTTATTTTGTGGCTTTTCCCTTCCGCGTCTGGGCCAACGCGAAACCGTCGCACGTGAAAGCTGCGTCGATTCAGCGTCCGTTCCGAGCAACCAAAAGCACTGTCAAACGCTGCCGGACTACTTGGCGCGGTAACACATGTACAGCATCCACGCGCCCGTAGCTTTCCCTTCATTGCCACAGAGAGTTGTCCGCGTGTATAGTCATCAAGATGGGAACGCACACGTTGAATAGAGGGAATTCCCTCAGTCTGTGTGACTAGCGCAGTCATAGCGTTTCTGTCTTGCCTTCAAGCTGACGTCTCCCATGGCGGTATTGCATTTCGTATATCAGGTGCCAGGCTGCAGAATCTACGCAAGAAGTACGGTCACTAAAATTTATCACTCCGCGCGTTCCGTCTATGCTTCGCTGCCCGTCAGCGGCATTTGATCGCGCGAGAATGCACGTGAGGCTTCTGCGATGGATGGATGGATGGATGGATGGATGGATGGATGGATGGATGGATGGATGGACGGACGGACGGACGGACGGACGGACGGACGGACGGACGGACGGACAACTTCATTAGGGTTCTTTAGGGTGCACGCGAGCGTGCAACAGGCCGCTCCCACGTCGGGACAGAGAGGCCGAGCCTCTACGCCGCGTCGCGGGTCCGTTGGACCGCCCATAACTGTTCTTCGAGTTGGGGCTGCGTAGAACCGCATCCCAGCGTGAAGAAGTGTTGCCGCCGCGTAACGCGGGACACCGCCAGAGCATGTGAGGTAAGTTCGCCAAGTCACTGCATAGTGCACATGCAATTATCTGAATTTCGGAGTTAGTGTTAGCCTTAGTGTTGAAGCCGTGATGGCGTCCAAATAAAATACAATGAAAAGCAAATTGATCGAAAGCAGCGTGTTAGCAGGTGTATGAGTACATGGTTTGTTAGTTTCTAAGTGTAAATTTTTTTATGCCATCCAGAATTGATCCTATAGAAACAACATTTTCACAACAATGGGTCAAAAATGTTAAAGTGACGTTTCACTTTATGAACGCGGGTTACGCGCAAGCGTATGGGCGCTTAGAACTTGCACAGCGCGCTCCACGGCGTCCAATCACAAATGGAAAGGGCTCGAACGCGGTCGCGACATTAGAGTGTTTTAGCTGAGAGCTTGCTGTCCGCTGCGCTCAGACCGGCATATTCTCGCAAATGCCACACAACCGCGTAGCGGGAACGCTATTATTGCGCTTCCGCACAACGCTCATACCGACACCGGAACGAAGAGCGCATCCCACGGCTCGCTACAAAGCTGAATGAGCGGAGCGTGAGAGCGTGTCTACTTGGCCTCTTCGATCGTTTTGCAGCCGAGTTGATAGCGCGTCGCTCGCGTCTCGGCTAGACGCGCTTATCAAAGGTGAAATCTACGCAGTTACCTGCAGTATCTCAGAGCGTGAAATCTGAGCGGATCGGAGCGTAAGCGGTGCCCTGCTAAAACTGTCTATTGATCTCGACGTGCGACGCCTGGTTTGCCACAGGGAAAGCGCACATTCGTACACATGCACAAAAGAGACGCTGGCGATCATGCACAGTGAGCACCACGGCGTCGAAGCACAAACGGAAAGGGCGCGAACGCGGCGATTCTCTTCTACACGCAAGCGCCTTCCGCCTCCGATGCTTACTACCCTCGGCGGCTTCAAAACATAATTTCGCCGATTTCGCAGATAGGCCATTTATGCTTGCGCGTAAAACGTCGAACAATTTACAAGTGCGAAAGGGGCCATGGCAAAAAATTTCTCTAGCCTCCACAGCGTTGCACCTGATGTATGAAACGAAGCACAGGTCCGTTTTACACTTTAGCCTTGATGCACCGCTTTCTCCGTTTTACACGTTAGCCTTGATGCACCGCTTTCTCAAGACGGCTACATGGCAGCTTGTGAAACACCACCAAACCAAGTGCATTCCTGAGGCTTAGAAGTCAGAAATGGAAGCTGAAACTGAGGAGGAGGAGGATAAAACGGGATGGAAATACGAGGAGGTTAGCCAGCACAAGTAACGGCAGGTTACTATGTGTTGGAAAAAGTGTGGAAGGGAATAAAATGAAGGAATAAAAAAATCAGGAACTTCTTCCCTGTCGAGGAAAGGGGTGTAAGCGAAGCTTGTCATGTGTTTCTTCGGCGTTCCTCTGAACGAATTGCACAGATGAGTACCACGTTGTGGTCGAACCACAACGAGTCACACGCAGTGCAGCTGGCTCTGAAGTTCTCGTTGAGGAACTCGCGTTAAAACCACGACGTTCCACCGAGGATGTTGGCTCTAGCGTCACCGAGGAATGCACCACCGTTTTCGGGTTCCTGGCGTTCAAGATGACGCTGACGTTTGGCCTCAACATCGCGCTCCCGCAACTCGGGGTCCGTGGCTCTTCGCTGATGTTTGGCCTCAACATCGTGCTCCCGCAACTCGGGATCCGCGGCTCTTCGCTAACTTTTCACCTGGGCTTGGGAAGCCCTCAGGATAGAATCGGCGCATCGACGACGAGCCCTCTCCCGAGCTAGTTCGCGGCGCCGTAGCTCGAACGCAGCTTGCTCCTCGGCGGAGCGCACCAGGTGCTGCCTTCCCAACCGGTCGCCGAGACTGCTACAATGGGAAGCCCGGCGAGGGAAGCCCGGCGTATCATTGCGAGGGAAGCCCGGCGTATCATGCGCCAACCCCCCTTCCTTCCTTTTCACTCTCCGCGACACACTAAACAACCCTGATTGGTCCCGCGCGTGACGGGATCCGGCGCTGGCACAGCTTTCCCCACACCTGCTCTTTCTTTTCATTGCGATGGCAATTATATGGACACTCAAAGCGGATTTCTGCCGTCGCCGTCGCCGTGCGGTTCCGTATGACGTCAAACGGCGATGAAATCGTCGCCGCGCGCCATATGCTGTATGTGCGAGTGAAAGCGCTCGAGGGACGCGCGCTTTCACGGGGAGCGAACGCACAGCGGAGAGCAAACGCGCGTTCTGCGCCGTGCTCCCTGAAGAGCTGCAGAATTAAGCGTCTCTTTCCTCCTTTACAATCACCATATAAAGAGAGCAAACGCGACTTCTTCCGTCGCGCGAAAGGCCGTGGGGGACTAAATGCGTATGGGGACTAGCTGCGGCACCAAATCCGTATTTAAGTAAAAACGTTGCGAGGCGAGAAGGTGGTAAAGACTTCCGACGCTGCTCGACGAGTGTCCCGGTCATGCTGAAAACATTTATTGCCAAATGATTGAACACAGGGTAAAAGCCCCCTTACATGGCACTGGGCAGCCCTTGGGGGGCCGCCTTTATAGAGCAAAGGAGAGCCCTTGGAGGGCTATCCGCTGCAGGGTTGCGGCGATAATCAGGCGCTGTTCTGTAGCAGTGGAGCTGGCCAGGAGAGTCTCCCAGTATGACTCCGCCGTGGTTTGGGATGGAGGGTGCGAAAAGGTAGGGCATGTGAGCAGGACATCAAGAAAGCCTCCTACTTTCCCGCAGAGCTTACAGGAAGACAAGTGATCGGGGTATCGGGCGTAAAGGAGAATAGGGTAGGGAGCAGTACGGGTCTGGACGAGTGTCCCCTTCACATCTTGTCCAAAACCTCCGAGCCGCCCCAGAGGCACCGGCAACAGTCACCAATGCCGCGCGCGTTCGGAGCGAACGTGGGCAAAACGCCGACGGCGTCAACAACAGTTGTGCGTGTTGCTGGTGCTGCTGCATGTCCAAGTTTATACAGCTGATAAAGCTACTATCCTTACTCCGTATAGCTCTCAACTGATTTGCTATCACAATTGATCCTTCGCCATTAGGTAGAAACTGTGACATTTTAGGGGCGGAGCACCTTAGGGCCGAGCCTTGTCCACCCCTCGTAGTTGTCCGTAGCTCTGGTTTGCATGGAGTCCGCTAGGGGCGCTGCGGTGCACAAGGGCTATATTAGCGCTGTATATAAGGTACACATGTACAGAATATGCAATTATATGTATATGAATATATATATATATATATATATATATATATATATATATATAATGTATATGTATAGTATATGTATGCGAAGCTCGCGCCACCAACCTCAGGTAGAGGACGCTTACGGCGTTTTGCCGCCGCTTCCCGCGCTCTCGCCTCCTCTGGGTCCGCTTGCCGGCGCCGCCGTGCTGCTGCACTGATCACAAGGCAGTCTTAATGAAGGGAAAGCGAAGTCCGCACCTCAATACCACATACGACCAATAAAACAACATTATATATACTGTACACATGTGTTGTCGCTCATTTTCATTCTCGAATGGGCAATGTACGGGAGATTCACGGCTACCCGAATGATCCGCCGGTGCTTCGCCCATTCATCATCATTCACTTCGTGGATATGCGGTGTTTTTTGTTCTTTCTTTTTTCATTTATCTCTTTCTTGCTTACTTGTCCCTGGATGCGGGTATGCGCCACACGTGACTCTGCGTGACTACAACGTCACCCAAACTTGTGAGCCAATGCAAGTTTCGCTTGAAAAGGATATGGAGAGAAAAAAGCTTCACACCGCTTTCTTTATCATCCACGTGACCAAACTCGATCGCCATCACTTAGTATCATCATCATCATCATCATCAGCCTGTATTTATGTCCACTGCAGGACGAAGGCCTGCAAATTTCCTAACTTCATCACCTCACCTAGTTTTCTGCCGTCTTGGACTGTGCTTCCCTTCTCTTAGTATCCATTCTGTAACTTTAATGGTCCACTGGTTATCCATCCTGCGCATTAGATGGCCTGCCCAGCTCCATTTTTTCCTCTTAATGTCAACTAGAATATCGGCTATGCCCGTTTGCTCTCTGATCCACATCTCTCTCTTCCCGTCTCTTAACGTTAGACCTAACATTTTTCGTTCCATCGCAGTTTGTGCTGTCCTTAACTTGTTCTCGAGATTCTTTGTTAACCTCCAAGTCTCTGCCCCATATGTTAGCACCAGTTGAATGCAATGATTGTACACTTTGCTTTTCAAAGACAGTGTAAGCTCCCAGTAAGAATTTGGTTATGCCTACCGTATGCACTACAACCCAATTTTATTCTTCTGTAAATTTCCTTCTCATGATCAGGGATCACTGATCGCTTAGATAGGAGTCCGAAAAGTTGTATAGAAGGTTCTGACGCAATTATACCGTATAATGCGATTGGAATTCCTGAGAAACTTCACCCAGCTTTCTGTCGGCGTGTTTGCCTCTATTTATTTGTTTTAAAAACGCTTTCTTATCTCTCTTGCTGGACAGAATCAAACCCCCTTCTTCCGGGTTTCACAAGCACACCATCCCCACACTTTATCGCACGGTGCCAGGAATGCACACCGGAGGGAGCGATTTGTAGCGTGTCTCAGGCATAGACCCCGTAGTCTGTGGAGGCCACTGAGACAAAACTGTATGCGGTGGGAAGGTCCCGTTTACTGAAGCCTTCTTTGCGCCGTTCAAAGGTATACACGCTGAGGTCTGTGGTCGAGCTGGGGCCATATGCGCTACTGTCCCCCTAGAGATTGTAAATTAGGGTGTCTTCAGCAATATGGTTTGCCGCTATATTGCTTCACTGCTAATGACATTAACGCCGACCGTCAAACTGAGATGGGTACTGCCGAATACTTTTTTAACACAAATGAACGCTACAATTGTGTGACTAGCGAGCTTCCGTGAGCAAAAGAAAGCCGGAAGGGTCCGAATTGTTCATCCGTCCAATTATACTGTCAGAATCAGAAGAATACTATCAGGGTCAGAATCGCCCAATTCTACTAATTCACGTCACTTCCATGAAGTAGATGAAGGAAACGATCGACGGAGCGTTGCTCATGTCTATTCCGCCATCTTGGCTTTTCGGTGTGTATATAGTCTTTGTATATAAATTTACTGCTAGGTTTTGCCGAGTTGTCATCGCCCGTAATAGACACCAGTTTCTACAGATCTGTGACGTATGCGAAGGGGAAAAATAAACGTGGACATGAAAGAACCGTAGAACGTACACCACAAACAAGCGTGTGTGACGTATGTGCCACGTTCACCCTACTCAATTAAGGAAAGCGCGTAAGACGAGGACAGGTGTCGATATCCATATTTGTTTTTCACCATCAAATTAAGCGTGTTCACGCATTGGTGTGCTTACGTGCGTCCGTAAGAGTTTTGACAGTTTCAATGCGCAATGTACCACGAACGAAGAAGTGCGTATGCAGCTGAAACCACGCCAAGCATAAGAGACAATAAGGCGTTAAGGACAGACTAGCTGACCGGTTGGCTACGGTGCGTAAGCGTGGGGTAAACGCAGAATAAATGATGAGGAAAGGAGATTGAAGAAAATTTGTCCGCACATACTTGTGCGGACAGTTGTATTACGCCAACGGTGATTACGCTAATGCTTCTGAAGTTTCGAAACAATTGCAATCACAAAACAACTGAAATGGCAGCTGACTTGAGCAACTCCTTTGGCTCTGAACTCATTTACTGCGCATTATTACGCTCACCCACTACGCGCGTTGTAAGCAAATTCTCGATCAAGTAGCGTCTGTTGTAGAGTTTGCCCACCGAAATACGTACATTTGAAGACATTAGAACTGCCGGAGTGCCTTATGTCTAAGTTGGCTAGATTTGTTCATTTGAAATTTATAGCCTAATGAAACCTTTTGTTCGCAGCTGTTTGTGCAAACGTGTATGGTTTCTTTTATTTTTGTTTCCTTAGGTCGTTCCACGTTTAACTGTTTGAATATATCTGGTTCAGGGAACCTTGCGCAGTCAAGTTTAGCTTAATTCCTTTGCGATGCTATCATGGTGTGCTTGAATAGAGCTCTGCGTAATAATTTTCGAAAACGAACGTAAAATGGTGATATTTCCTGTTTCCATAATTCAGTAGAAAGATGTCCAAGGCAGGCATCTACCTATGCCGAGGTTTCGGTAGTAGGACATTTGATATAACATTAAATATAAAGTTACCCGAAGATATTTGTTAAATTGCTTGTTTAAATCAATTTCTAGGCAGCCGAGAATTGGGAAGTTTCTTTGTTACACACCTTTTGCTTTACATGCAAAAAAAAAGAATCATTTGGAGGCCGCCCCCCGGCTGGGGTTAATAAACTCTTATGGCAAAGCTTCTGCCACACCAGGGGCGGTATTCTGTAAGAGCCCAATTAGTGGACTATCCATTTCGGCTCTCACTGACTGGCTGCTGCTTCACGCGCAGAAAGGTGCCAGCCAGTCTCCTTCCTGCACGTGAAGCAGCAGCCAATCATCGACAGCCGAAATGGACAGTCCACTAAACGGACTCTTACAGAATACCGCTCCTGATTTCACTAGCGAAATGACGCAGTTCCACCTACTAGATTGTAGGATTTTTTTTTCTGTACATTTATCGTGCAGGACACTTGGCGGCTGTGAATGCTGTTTGCGACTTGGTAAAATACGTGACATTACCGCGGCGAGGCCGTTCGTGACAGTTACGCCGTCCAATCCGCCCCTAGGTTTGTGAGTGGTGGCGCTGGCTAACACTCCCAGGGTTAGTTCTAGTTCTAAAAACATAAATATCCCAGAAAGCGGATGGGAAAACGGCTCCGCGGTAGCTCAATGGTGAGAGCATCGCACGCGTAATACAAAGACGTGGGTTCGTTCCCCACATGCGGACAGTTGTTTTTTCATCCGTTTTCATTTCCATTAATGTATCATTTCTTTAATTCAATTAGTAAGTACGAGAAATTTCCCCTATGTTGTTCTTGGTGTCATTGTTTGTTGGCTTCTAATGATATGATTAATAAAAATCGGGCCCCTCTGTTCCCTTTCTTCTCGTTCATATATATATATATATATATATATATATATATATATATATATATATATATATATATATATATATCGGTTTATGTATGAAGTGCCTTAGCACAAGTTTCAAAACGAATCTTCGCTTAAAGTATATCAGGTAATTTTAAAGTGATTCAAAATAACATCATCAAAAAAAAAAGATTGCCCGTATTGGTTAATAGATATGCCGACTATGCTTAAAAATTACCTTGAGGCTGAGGCTTTTCAAAGTAGCTTTTCTTCACGCCTCAGATACACACGGAAGAGAAGCCGCTATAGCCGATCGCGTGTCGAAGCTGTGTATGGCTAGGTTCTGAACAAAAGCGCGCGCGTCGAGAGGGTGTGTGGAAAAAGTCGCGTCGACAAAACTGAATCCACAGTCGCCGGCTGCGTTCCGGCGGTGCTCCGTGGCTCCGAAGTGGATGGCGGAATAATAAAACATCATTATGTACCCATCAATGTCTGTGCCTCGTTTTCTTGTGACGTCGACATCGATCTAGCGACGTTATCAGCAGTTGTACTTTGGTCTTGCTATGGCCAGGACGCGTGTAGTTCGTACTGAGGAGGAAAAACGTGCATGGAAAGAGCGCCGGCGTGAGCAACAGCGGGAAAGGGCGCGAAGTTGAGCACAAGCTGCTATAGCCGAACGCGTGTCGTCCGTAGGATCCGTAACGTCGGATAGCCGCTCTGTGACCGATGAAGAACAACAGCGTGCCCGTGAGGATCGCCTTCGCGAACAGAAGCGGGAGTGTGCTTGACAGCATCGGAAACCAATTGCAGTGCCACACAGTGACCACAAAGCAATGGTTACCGCAATGACAAAGTAAAGATAAAATGAAAGACGATAAGAACAACGAAGTTATGTGTGTGTCTTTATTCAATCAATACAGCAATTAACCATATGTACCTTAATATAGTTATCGACAAGTACAGCTTCACTGGTCTTCCATCTTCACATCGTGGAAGGGCTCTGAATTTTTTGTCTGACCTTCGGCATTGTTTACTAGGTTTTATCGGCCTTTATTGACCTAAATTTCAAAGCAATGTATCCTTTTCTAAATGCACAAGCCGATAAGGTTCTGCAAGTCTGCATAAAATTTGCGAACTGTTTTCATTTGTAAAGGAATATTTTTAGGAAATGATCAGCTTGCAAAATCACAACACCGTTTGAAGGCAGAAAGGCGAAATTTAGGCAAATCCATTTGTGAACCATCAATGCGATGCTGGCTGAACCGTCATGCTTACAGCTACAACAAACACTAGCTCCGAAGTTACGCCTACACATTTTTTGTAGAAACCTATATGACTCCCGTAATTTCCCAGTGGTGTTGGTGCTCGATAGCGCTGTGGTTATCGCGCCCGACTCCCCACATGGCTCCGGTAACGTGCTTTACTATCCCAGTGGTGGCGGTTGTGGATAAGGATTATTTTAAAGCGAACGCTTTACTAACCTAGTCGAGTCGAGTTTCGCAGTCGCCAGCAATTTGACCTTCATTTGACCGCAGCTGCGCCGTAGTCTTGGCAACGGATCACGTGACTCGCCGTGCCGAGCTTCGCTGCCGGATTGGCGCATGCGCTCTCCACTGCTGGACGCCGCCTGACCACGTGACTCGCCGCGCCCCTGGCTAAAAGGAACGCCGCGCTCGCCATGGATGAAAGCGAGGCCGGGCCGTCTTCTCTGAGCGTTGCGCGGGAGCGGGAGGCTTTGAGCCGTCGTCGGCAAGCGGCGTCTGACCACCCCGCGGATATCTCCCATCGAGCTGCTTCACTGAAGAGTTTACGGAATGCCAAGCGCGTGAAGCTAGCATCGGAGACTGAGGAAGAGCGAGCCGTTCGACTCGCAAAACGCTAGGACTTGTCGGCTCATAATTTATACCTGGCTTAACGATGAGCGTATACCTAAGTATAATCATTACAGCTAAATCAAAGGTTAACCAAGTAAAACCACGACTTAACCAAGCTAAGGGTTAGCTAAGCTAAGCCACAGCCATTTTTTCTTCGACCTTTGGTGATGGTGAAGCTACGAACCACAAGGTGGCCTGACGACGAAAGAAAAGAACTTATATGACGTCGTTGACGACGATGGTCGTCGTCAACGTAACGCAATGGACGGACGAGAGCGACAAGGCTGACACTATTTTTAGCGCTAAACTGGTGTCTCAGTAAATCATTTCGCTTTATATTAGTGTCACTACTTCACACACTTTTCTTCACTCGCTCACATTAAGTACTCCTTATTATAGTACTCCTTATTATCGCTTTTTCACCGCAAGCTTCTTTCACATTTTATGGCCTCAAAAGATACCTTATTCGTCGCAAAGGACACCTCGAGACTGCTTCGCTGAGAGTATCCGAAACACAACCACAGTAATCGACAATACTGAGAGTAAAATATAGATTTTCCGAAGCATTAAATTAAGCATTGGGCTCGAGCTCGACGAACCGAAACCTTGCTGGCTTGTCCGGAGCATTGGCCAGTTTCCCGACGAATCCAATGTCCTCGTAATGGTACTCGATCCTGTACTTCGACAGCAGCTGCAGAGAGGAGAGAACACATATTGAGCATGTAATTCTCTAGGACGCGCTTCGGTTCTTTTGTGTTGCATGAATGATTATCTTTTTGAGGAATAAAAGAAGCCTATAACCCATCGCAAAATCTTTGTTTCCTAAAGATAAAACCAGTTACACAATTTGTCGCTTCACACCCTCATTGAAAATGCGGGACGCAGTGTTGCTTCGTGCAACATCGTTCGCGCTTTGAGCGATGCTGCGAACTTTATCGAATGAAACCAAGTTACTACATTCAAACGTCATACTTGGGGGGTGCGCACAGCGAAAAAGTGCAAGTTAACTAAGCGCGCTAAAGACTTGAAGTGTGTACATAGTAAAACGAGTGCACAAAAATAACGTCAATGTTGTCTAGCACAGCAAATCAGACCACCAAATTTGGCTTTCGCGAAATGCAAAGTTAACGTTAATGAAAAATTACGCATATCTGTTTTACGATCACCGGGAAATTTACAAACTATGCTGAGAAACAGACGTGTCCGACAAAATTTATGAAAAGAGCATTACTGTGGCGCTCGATGGCAGCTCCAGTAGAAGAATTTCGAGGAAGAGCAGAAGTTTAGCAGCTCCTCATGCACCTCAAATGGATACCTCTCATGTACCGTATATTGTTTGTATGCATTTTAGTGCGATTCGCAGTGTTATATTACTTCACACACTTTTCGGGGGCTTTCAGCCTCTCTGCCTACCTGTCCTTTTGTCTAGCTGTCGCAGTCCCTAACCCTTTTCCCGCCAAATTGGGTTGCTGGCAAACCCATAGTCTAATGGTTAGAGCATCGCGCTTCTGTGATGAGGGAACTGCGTCCGAAACCAATCGCCGGACCAAGATGGGTCACCGGTATGTGACATTGCTTATGTACTACCAATGAGGTAACCCGCTTCACACCAACTTGTGTTTCTCGGTATGTGCCACTGCTTATGGGCCGCTATTCGATAAACCCCGTTCAACCCAAGTTGGATCAGTGCGTATGTGAAACTTGGTATGTGCCGCACTTCAGTGGACCTCTCTTTTTATGCTAAATTTGGGTGACTATGCATGTGCAACTGGATATGCTTGCTTTTGAGTGAACCTCTCTGACACCAAGTCTTTGACACCAACTTTGGCACCCACTGGATATGTACCACAACGTATGCGCCGCTCTCCAATAAGCCTTTTTCTCTCCCAACTTGGGTATGCGCAACTGAGTATGTGTGGCACTTCAGTGAACCTCTTTGATGTCAGTACTGCATTTTTTTGTGGGGGATATTGTATTGCATTCTTGAGTTGTCACCTATTATAGTGCAGGTCGATAATGCAACGCAAACTGTGCTTTACTAGGTGAAACACCGGACAAACAGGCGCGCCAAATCTCAATCCCTAGGAAAGTATGCATAGAAATGTTTGCTTCATTAAAGGAATTGCGCTCTTGACTACGTATAGTTGATGTAATGAGGATATTTAGGGTTATCATTTGCTTTATCTCTGAGTAAGTACCATTGAGTATTTTGTAGAAAGCAAGTCCAGAAGGCATGGCACCTGTGATAGTAATACCAGCACCATGGTCAGCATAGTCCAGGATGATTATCAAAAAGCCTTCGCTTGAACACTGTTGGCGTGGCGCCAATGAGAGGTACTCGCTAACCATGCTGCAGAGCCAGCTCCGATTCATCGTAGGGACTAGGTTTTCTTTATTTTTTGAGGTTGTTATGGCATCGGACCCCATATAGACGAACCAAAGTGGAGCATGGTAGCAGAAATGCTCTTGCATTTAAAAGCACAACTGAGTCATATAGATACCACATGCACTTTTACATATCTCTCCATCAAGTTTAGCATGAGGACCCGCCCCTCTTACCAACTTTTTCAACACCATTCAGTACTGGCTTTCACCGTATGCCCATTGCCGCGCAATTCCGCGACGTTGACCTGGGGCCAAATTTATTTTTTTTAAACGATCCTCCGGGTTTCATTTATTGCAGTTACCCGAAAATGCACATTCCATCAGGGAAATACAAGTGTGTATCTTTTACTATTTGGAGTACCGTGCATGTGCTAAAATTTATATAGGTAGCAAATGCAGATGCAGCTTGAGCAACATTTATGGTTGTAAAATCATTCCATATATAAAACAGTACATGGTGTGGCTTATGGAATCACGCGAAGAGACATTTGTGTTGCCAGAATGTTCGTACCGCCTTTTGTTGGAATAATCTTTTTAACAGCGTAGCTGTTTAAGCTCGTCGTTCGGCTACAAATCGTTCGCAGAAACTCCGCCGAGCTATGACGTCACTGCGTTGCCTAGAAACCACTTCGCATGTCTGCGCCCAGCCGCGCCACGCTGCACCGCTGCTCCCCGTACTGTACGTCACAAGCTTCCACAGTCGTGTAGGCGGAGAAAAAAAAAAGCCATTACGTCACTGTGCGCCGCTTCGTTCGCGGCCATCGTATAATGCTGCGTGACGCCGCGACTGCGGAGCATTGCCTAGTGTCTCTGCGCCAAGCACATCGTTTACGCCGCCTAAAAACATGGGCCGGCCGAAGAAGTACGTAACCCCCGAAGAAGAAGATGCTCGACGGGAAGCCGGTCGCACCGCTACTCGTGAACGAATGCAGCGGCTGCGATCAAACCCGGAATACCGCGCCGGTGAATCTTCGTCAAAGCGACAGCGAAGAACGGAAGATCTCGAGTTCCTCGCCCTCAGCAGGTAACGCTCTTGTCTGAGTGATCGCAAGCGCCGAGAAAGTTATCCTGGCTACCGTGTCATGCGTAACTTCCAGCATCAAACCTACAAGTTCCTGGTTGGCGCGAACGGTCGATTTCAGCGAGAGTTCTTGAACGTCGAGTTTATCACGGCTGCTGTGTCTGCGACCGGCTGCGGTTTGACGTCAACCTGTCTACTCTGAACTCGGTTCGAGACTTTCAGAAGCGCAATGTCGCCGTGCAAGTGTTGCGCGAAGCGTTTCCCGCCGAAAACAACTCCGGAGAGATGAAGTTTTGTCAAAATCTTGGCATAACATAGCATTACATAGCAAAACTTCGTTAAAATCTTCACAAAACATGGCAATACACAGCAAAATCTTGGTAAAAGCTCACCATAACGTAGCAATAAATAGCAAAACTCAGGTAAAATCTTGGCATAACAAAGTAATACACAGCAAAAGCTCAGAAAACTTCGTAAACCTTGGTCGACCCCCAGCTACTCTGTTTCCTCTGCCTTGCACCACTAGTGCAAGCTGCCCTCATTTTTTTTTTTTCAAAACACAAGCTACGCCTGCGTATTCTACTAAGATATTTTATACTTCATCAGCGGAACCGCAAGAATGACATTGAACAACCGTACAAATGCCGACAAACGGCTGATGCAGTAGTTCTCGAGCATACGACGAAACAGGTTTACGACAAGCTGCCGAAACCATCTGTATACATTCCTTCCGCTTACTCCCTGTTTCTCATATTGTACAGGTGGCGTTGTATCTCTCTATAAAAAGGCTTCTGTACTTCAATCTTCATGATTGCCAGCTTAAAGTTGGTTTATTCAGTAGCGCTGCATTCCCGTTCCGACCTCCCTTTTCTCTTCGGCGGCTTCCTTCCCGACTCCGGCTCCGCTGTTGCACTGTAGCGATTGCCCCACGCGATAGTTCACCTGCTATTTCCTTGGCACTCGTATTCCTCACTGTTAGCGGATGTGAACCTAATTTGCGGGTACCAGACACTAAACGGAAGGACGTGAATTTTTATGCCACAGCAGACAATTACGTCGTCGTGTACAGCAGGCCATTCCCGATAGTCGATAGTGGCATTTTGAACACAACAGCCGCCTTACTTTCCTCTCTGAGTCCCCAACGCTAACCCATTTGCGGTATGCTTTTTTTAAGGTATACAGAGGGAGTGCATCAACTCGAGCACATGACGATGTCATCGTGACCAGGACACGTGGAAATGTCCGGGTCTTTTTTTATGTAATAGTAAAAGGTCACTGCTTCAGGCGGACTGGTGTATTCAACCTAGCTTGCGATGCACTGTCGTTAGGCCGTCATAAGCCATTTGAGGAAGAAGCCGAGTCAGCACTAAAAAGCAACTTATGTCATAAACAACTTCCTGTTCGCAGCGCCTCTAGCGCATCCTTCCGTAAAAGGGCTGCTTCCGCGCATGCTTCCGTAAACTAAGGCATGGCCAGACAACCTATTTCCATCACAAAACCTAACTAAGATTTTACGATCGCGCTTTAACAGTTATTAAGAAATTTCATGAACTGCACACATCAGACACGGTTATATCTTACTTTTACGAGGAGGATCCAGACCTCCAGCTCCGCCATTCTTCGGCCAAGGCACATTCGTGGGCCGAAGCTGAACGGCAAGGACGCATACGGGTGTAGGTTCCAGTCGTCACGCTGCTCTTCGGACTTCAGCCAGCGCTCGGGAAGAAACGCGTGTGCGTTGGTAAAGTTCTCCTCCAACTGACTGGCAACGTAGTTTTCCGTGAACACTGGCGTCTGAAAATTTTAATTCACGCGCTCTGTTTATGTCACAAGACAAAAACAGCGACGATACTCGCTCATCGTTTGCTGACTCATTCTTGCTTCCACTGAGGTATTAATTTATGTGTGTGATATATACAGCTATCTATTTTGCAAGAAACTTTGCTTAACGTGATAAAAGTTCGCCTAGTTTATCCGTGAACATTTTCAGTTACCGCGACGCTTTTTCAGTGAAAGGCGACATCTTTGGATTTTCAGTATAATTTAATATGACGAAAACCTCCCTATATGGCTTTCGATCTTTAAAACAAACGAGCGGCTGTCTTAAAAACTCTTCTTTCCCTCCATCTGGCACCAAACAAAGTTAACACCTTGAAGGAATTGCACATTCACTTCCAAGGTCACTTGTCATCAAATCATTGTTCGCAGTATTTTCTATCTGTACAAGTTGCGAGGAGTCGTTTAAGAAAAATTTATTCTCTTTCCTTTGAAAGAGTAACAGGTTATAAAACATGACGCGGACTCTGTTTACGTGTTCATGAGGACATGCGGTGCATTCTAAGGGACATTTAACTCTCACAAAAGACAAAGCTACTCTCTTCACGTCAACATTTTAAAGCTGCTGTCCCTTTGATCGCTCGGCTGTAGTATTTCGGAAATACTTGCATATCTGCTGTGCATTTAGAAAATGGGCAAGACTCTATTAAAAAGAAATTAATGTGCTTTAAGTGAGTGGGTACTCACACCTGCAGGAATGGTGTAGCCAGACATGACGACATCATGGTCCAGTTTACGGAAGACACCGGACAGCACTGGGTTTAACCTGCAAGCAGAGAGTCGGGCTGTCATAATAATGGGTACAATTCGGCTCCACTTGATATTATTCATTTAACTTGATTTGCTTATCTGATTGCATCATCAAGATTTGGAATGACCCAGTCAAAAAGTGACAGGTTCGCTTAACGGATACTTTCGGCATCGCAAAGCAACAATTAATCACACATTGAAGCTTTCAAGTAGTCAAAGTATGCATGCTAATGTCAACACTGCGCATTAGCGGAGATGTGGCAGGAATGGAACAGTTATCAAATTTACTGCTCAGTTCATTTCACTCAGTCATATCTATTGCTCCCTTCAGTTGTCATAGGATGCAAGAACTGCTTTAAGTATACAACAAATATACATTAACAAAGGTTCTCGTTCTTCTACGACGGTTGGAAACATTTAAAAAAATGGAAACAATTAAAAGTGTCCCCCTCCACCCTTTCTATTTGGAATACTGGGACATCACGTGGGAAGATTGGAGCACATTGGTTTTGGCGTCACGAATTTGTCCACTAGATATTAAACAGGGTCAGGCACCATTTAACACAAGCAAGAACCTCGGAATTCTGCATCCCCCTAATGCTTTTGTCCTTTGGCAGCTCTGATGCTGTCGGATCCCTGTCGATTCGATCTTTGATCTGCTCGATACTACACTCACGCTTGCATGGGCAGGCAAGAAGAATAATGTGCAGTTAATAAACAACAAACATGTTGCTTTTCTTCCTCTCATGACCTTCACAACTAAGTCAATGCAATCAGTGTTGTTGACCTTAGCTTTTAAAAAAACTATATTTTCCTGGAAAAACGTACAAGAACAGTCATAGTAAAAGCAGCGTTGTTTTAATTTTCGCTAGGTTCCTTGAAAACCAATTCCTGGTACGCTCGGTCCCTTCCCCTTTTTCAGGGAGGGAGGGAGGGTCTCCAGCTTCGCTTGTTCCGACGTCAACAAAACGGACTTGTTACTCGATCACTTGATCGACTATCTTATGAACTTCCACGCTTATATTCCACGCCTTTCATTACCATGAATACTATGCAGTTCACTTGCCCGTGGTATACGTGCTTACATGTGGTAATTGCGTTTCGAGAAAGGTATAGGAGGAATGATAAATACTCAGTAAGAAACAGGCAATAACTGAGAATAATAATACGATTAAAATACCCGCGAAAGAATGCAGCAGAGTTAGAGCCGAGTGGAACAGCGTCCTGCTTCTCCCTCCATCGTGCAGTCCCATTGCTACCGAAAGCAGAGGTGAGGGCAAAATCACGTATAAAGTGTTGTATGCCACGGTGCTCAAGACCACAGTGACGTAAAGCACTCCGTAAATACGCGTTTTGATTATTTCTTCCATTGCCCTTCTGTTTGGCTTCGCAGTTTTTAAGAACAAAACAGCTACTTAATTTTTTCTGTCCAAAAGGTGATTTGTCTTTCGCCCGCACTTTAACCCCACAGTAGCCCGAGATTACGATGGGAGCTATAGCTACAGTAGCGCTATTTATGACGAGTATTCTCAATCGCCTATAGGTCACGCGGTGTTAAAAATATTTAAACTGTGCCAATCTTCCCGCCTCTTTACTAAATCATTATTTATTTCTTCTTTAACAATTATCAAGCTTTGTTGTGATTTCTCCTGCACTTCACCCTCCCCCCTTCTTCTATCCTTCACCTTCTTAACAAGGTATTCCCAATTTTGGCCAAGCAGGACGCTTGGAAACACAAGCCGTTCACACAAACATAAATGATAAGGACATACAGAAGCGCCGAATGAGTATCTCATCATCAGTCATGTTCGTGTGAACGCATTTCTTTTTTAACGACTGCGCTGCTTCACCAAAATTATGAATCACCAACTACCTTGTCCAGTACCTATTAGCTGTTCACGTTCTCTTAATTATGGTAGTGCAACGGGTGTAGTAAAACTACTAGTTATTTGACGGCTACCACTTTTTCGGCAGCAATAAAACGCCACAGCGATAGCGCTATGTAACCATACAGCCCATCGTAGTTTCTCGTGTAAGTTAATAATAGCTTATCTTAAACTAGAGTAGCAGTTATTATTAATATAGGCTGAGAGTCGGTCCAATCAGAGGCCGCAGCAGGCGTCAAGCCTTCCTTATAATATGAAAATATCTCGTCGTACAAAGAACCGAAAAACGTTGAGTCAAATATTCTATGCCAGGGATGGTTGTGCCTCTATTACATGACAACCATTACAATAACTAGTGTTATTTAAGAGGTAACTGGCCTCGTCTCTAAGAACTTTGGGTGACTGTTAGCAAAAGTTTGTCGAGACTGGGGTTTTCGTCGGTCATGCGCTTTGAAAACTCCCTTGTACTAAAAAATTACTCTGGCGCCCTGGAGTAAAATGCACAACATTACGTGGTTTTACTACCACCTCTAAAGACGTCGTAAAAGGACGTCATTAGCGGGCATTACGACGTACGGAGTTTTAGATTACGCAAATAGAAACCATCCATACAAGTTTTAAACCCCGTGATCTAGAACCTTGCTCATGATCACTCGATTGAATACTACCGTCATACTGCGCAATCCCTCACAACCTCCGTCCTTTCCGGTTAAGCCTACACTCTGTGACAAGCACGGCCACGGCTATCGGATAACATGTCGTGGCTGCCTATCGGCCACAATGTAGTTGTGTTGACTTTATCGGGGGTCGAAGAGAAGTACGTACGGCAGCGTGGATCCATTAAGTGCTTGCTTGGGTGCACAACTTAACAATTTGTAATTTTCAGTTGGCTTAGTGGTGAAAGCTGTGTACGGAGCATGGCCGTATTTGTATGCTTACGCATGCATGCAAGCTGTACGCCTGTTTCACTTCCGCCGAAGCTCCAGCTGCCGTAGCAAGCCAGCCATCGCGACGTTTTGTCGTCTTTATTGCCTTTGCTACGAGGAAATATGGTTCCACCGGTTCAAGATGAGGCGACATATTCTCGAAAACAAGACATTTGTCGCCATAACCAGAGAGCTCTCAGGATTCATACTGAAGAATAGCCGCAAAAACATCGTGAAGAGAGTAAAAAAGTAGTCAGACCATCCTCCCCAACAACCTTCACCAGGCTGAAAAAATACTCCCATTTTTACACGCAAAACCACGGTCAGCATGGGAGTAAATTTTTAACCCGACTGGTAGTAGTTAAAGAAAAAAACAGAAACGGGAATGCGATACGAGACGAGCGGTTTACTCCCATTTCGCGTTCTCCTTGCTTACAGTGTAGGCCCTTAGACATAAGTGCTGTTCTGCATAATTCAATTATATATGCACAGAAAAGGTTAAATGACTTCTACAATCAAAACAGTTTCTGTAGTATGTAAGGTATACAACTGATTTTGGGTAATCCAGTTGGTGCACGTTCAACATTTTCCGGCATGCGTGTTGCACAGAAAGTGTAAGGAACCCTAAAACGAGCGCAAGATTGAGATTCCGTCCTTTATTTTTTGTCGTGCCTTGCAACACGCAGCGCGAGACAATCGCATGTGATTGTGTACGATTCAGGCATAGATCACGGAGGCAGTGTTTGACTTCCTACCTGAGTGATTCCTTGAGGCAAGCCTTCACGAATGGCAAGTTACTGAGATGACGGGATTCCACAGCTTGACAATTTTCACCCACTACGGACAATACCTCCTGGCGCGCCTTTTCTTGCGCTTCCGGATTCTTTGCTAAGTTGTATATGCAAAACGTGGCAGAGCTTGATGTCTGAGGAAAAAAAAAGAGGACATAGAGATAACAAACACACGTATAGCAATAATCCCAGTTAACAAAACTACATTCCTCTTTTTATAGAGTCTGAGTTACATTTCAAATGCAGAAAATGACGCTCTTATTAAGCTTCCTCAAAAATCAGCGGCAAATTGGCGGTATGTTGTCTAAAACGCAAAGTGTGCACCTCCAAAAAGGCTGTTCAGAAATGGTGGCGGTTGAAAGCCCGCGGGGCTTATACCTCCCTCACATTTTCCTCCAGGCAAGAAGCGGGACTCGTTACTTTATGCATAATGGAGGGCGCAATATTCGGTAACAATTACACAGAAATGATCAGCGAGGGATATATATATCTATATATATATATATGGATATATATATATATATATATATATATATTTCCTCAAAAAAACCTACCTTTAGGATTTTTTGAAAGTGTTCGCTGAAACACCCTGTCTATAACGGCCGTTGTATTCTTGAACATATATCTGTGTCCAAGAGTTAAGCGATGCATGCGGGTAAACTTATAAATAGCCCTTAACCCCGTTTAATTGCTGATAAATGCGGAGACATGCACCTGAAAATAAAATAGGCCTTTCAGAAATACATTGGTGAAAAAAGTACTTCAATTCATTCAGAAGAAGCGGAGTCATTGCTAAAAAAAAAAACAAAAAAACACGCACTTCGCCGTCCTTCCACTCCTTCTTGAATACCGTGCACTGCGAAGGCTGTGGCGAAACAGGGTGGGCCCGCAACGCTCCTCCTAGTGAACGTCACCGTGGCGCACAGTTCAAATTAGATTTTGGATGTTAACGTAGACACCACAATTTACGATTGCGGCACCTACGACGCCCCAAACAAATACCAAACGCGGCTGTCCTCAGCGCGTCGCAGTGCGCTGAGCCAGTGGACTTGTCGCGACACCCAGCGGCGGCTGCGATATCTACGCTACGTAGCAGACCACAGCTTGATGCAACTGTAGTGCGTATGTTCATAGCAACCTATGCTATCCGCCGACTGTTCTTTCTTCTGCACGCCTGATGGGTGGTTCAAGACCCCTTTTAAATATCAATGAGAACTTCCTGGGAAGACCATTTGAGTTCGAGAAGGACACGAAAGAGGCGTCGCCGATAACGCTTAAGCGGAAGGACTTTTTTACAGCGTAAGCTGTTATGGGCTCATTCCAATAGCCGTTTGGGGTCGCGATGATGCCGCCGCCGCCCCGTAGCCGCTATCGCATGCGAAAAAAAGTACCCGTTCTCCGCCGGGATCGAACCCAGGTTCGCTGCTTGGGAGGCGGATACTCCACCACTGAGCCACGCAAGCATTTTTTTTCTTTATTGTCTCATGTGAAAAATTAACTCATTTATCAACACCCCAGTTCAACGAAGTAACACGTGAAAAGCACATGTAACATTTACCAACCAGCATGATTGCAATCACATCAAAATTCTCTTAATGTTGCCAACTGAGACGCGGAGCGCAAAGAATGCGGTCCCAAGCCTCCGCGGGTATGGTGGCTTCATATAGTTAAGGCACCGGCAAACGCAACCTTTCAGACACTGTAAATTTTGCTGCCGGCTTCACTAGATGGCGCTAACATACCGACGGACGCTCGGGATCACGTTGATTGTGCTAGATTGGGTAAGTTGCAATGGGAGAGATTGTGACAGCCGTAGTTGCATTGTCAGCTGCTTGGCTGGGCCGAACGGCGCGAGCCATCGGCGATGGAACGCGTCCGCTTGCATGCGCGAAGGCGTCCCAAGCGCGTTCCTGACGCAGTCACTCAAATTACTAGGCAGTACTGTCGAAACGCTCGTCTAGCTTACGCTGTGACTGTGCTGCGTGTGCCGCGCAGGCCTGGCATTTTTTTTGTTATTTAATAATAGGACATTTAATAGGAAAATAATAGTTATATTGTCTTCGTCACAATAAAGCTATCCATGAAAAGTTTTTTTCAATCAATCAATCAATCAATCAATCAATTTTTGGAACACTTTTTAGTCAACTATTATTCACAGTGCATGCCGAGGATTTAGAATGTAGGATGCAACGGAAGGAATAGCACCAGTTCGATAATTGCAACATTGAGTTTTTTTTTTCCGTGACCAAAAACCACGAATTTCTCAAACGTCATTGTGAGAGAGATAAATAAATGCGGCCAGCTTGACCCTAGCGGTGCCAAGTCTGAAGAAACAGTGGAGCTGGGCGGCATTCCTTGGCAACAAGTTGATGTAGGCTTAACGTGGCTTAACTTGGCTTTTTCTAGGCAAGGTTGGTCTATCAGGGCAAGGCTAGGCTATCATGACAAGGCTGGGCGTTGACGCTTGGATTGATTCTCACGTTTTCGGTATTCCGGGTCGGTTCAGCGACATCGCATATCGGCGGCTTTGTTGGCGAGGTAGGCTGGATCGGCACGAAGACGGCAATGTCTTTCCCGCGTGCCCCGATGGCGCTTCTCTCGTCGGGCAACCCTCTTCTTCCGGCGTCAAGCTGCGCTTAGGTCGAGCCATTATCTCGGTAGAGCGGAGAAATGCCCGGGACCCGCCGCGCGCACGTTTTCATTAGCGCGGTCACAAGACTCTGCGAGCAAAGCGTGCGCGCTATGCTCGCGAGAGACGTCGCTCCTCCTGCTCAACCAGTTTTAGCGTTGCACACCGGAATTTTACCAAGCTTAAACAGCTCCGCGCTGTTAAAAGCTACGCTTGCCCTGCCACCTAGTTCATTTTTTATGAAGAGTTCGCTCACAAATCACTTTATTATAAGAGGGACAAATCAAAATGTTGTTATACTGACGCTTCAGGCCAATGCTTAGTGACTCAAATAGAACAGATGTTCATTGATTGGATGGTATGTTTAGAGAGAATATATATACTGTTACCGTGTCAGCGCCTCCCATAATGAAGTCGCTCATAAAGGAAAGTATTTCGCCAAAGCCCAGTTTTTTCTCCACCAATAAGTGTTCCAAGATGGTGTATTCTTGGTCGGTCTTCCGTGTCTTAAGTCGGTTCGCGGCCTCTTGGATGTGCTTGAAAAGTCGCCTGAAATGCAAAAAAAACAGACACTTATGTCGCACGTGCAGACGTTTCAGCAACGCACAGGCGTCACACATTCTTTCAGTGCTCAAAGGTGACCTACTTTGTAAGCAATATCGTTGAAAAAAAAGAACATATAAGAAGTGGAGAATAATGGCGCTGCATCCGTGTATTCTTTCCTTGTGCCACGTTCGCGCTGTTTTGTTCCTCGTGAGCACCTTATGTTCCACATAGCGGGTGTTTCAGGTAAATCGTGCCAAACATTAAAAACATCCACGTGTGAGTTACGAGAAATCAACCAACTCCGTATTGTTCGCTCTCATATTAAGCAACTGAAAGTATTTTTGCTATGTGCTTACGTCACCAATGAACACTAATTGATTAATCAACTTTTTAAGCATTGATATGAATGGAAAATCTCCAATGTAGAAGTTGTAGAACGCATTGAAAAATCTACAAATAATTTCTTTACTGTGTGATAGCTTCTGTGGCTTTAATGTTTCAGGGCTGCAAAGAAAGCGCTCAATTTTCGATAAAGATACCAGGTCAGCACGCACTTACGCGCAGCGACATTAGTGCCCCCAAACACTGCACCAACTTCAAACCAACGCAGACTGAAGGCATTAATAGGCCGCAGGCCAACATGATAGGCCACGGCCGCACCCGTAATCTCCGGTATATTGTCATCCGCCGCCAAAACCTCCTGGCCCTTTATGCTGTCCGCCAACAGCACAAACATTGGCAGAGCTTCAAGAGTTTCCATGCCTTTCTTATCGCACATCTCGTCTCTTCAGTCGATAAGATATCTTGACAAAAGTGTAAGCGAAGACCACTGTATTCAATTCATCTCATTTGCTCAGTTTGTAAAAGTAATTGTAGGAAACTCTATGGCTCAAGGCCTGCTCGTGATTTCGGTCTGCATGCAACATCGATCATTGGTTCGTGGAATGTTTTTGGGCTCTAATGTCGCTCCGCGTGAGCACTGATTCACGTGGTACATTTTTCAAATCACGCGCGCGTTCTTTAGAGCCCCGGAAAATTTGAAACCACAGAAGCTATCATCCCGAAAAATAATTAACAGCGGAGCTGTTTAAGGTCGAGGTTGATCTCTACGGATCGATGGTGTTCGCTGTTTAGAGCGAAGTAGAGAGAGTGTGAAATGAGGAGAGGAGGTGCAGCGAGAGAAATAAAGAGAGACAGACAGAGAGTGAGAGAAATAAATAAATAAAATAAACTTTCTTAGCGAGGCGGCATACAAACCAGGGTACCCACGATCCGAAGGCGACCGTCATAACCACTAGGCTATGCACCCACGCTTGCAGAACGTGCATTTATGGGAACCATATTCTTGCGTTGTACCGACGATTGTAACACAACTTGCTAGGGGCCAGAGAAAGAGAAAACGAGAGTGAGAGGGAGACACACAGAGAGAAAAAAAGAAAGAGAAAGAAAGAGAAAAACAGATAGAGAGAAAGAGAGGCGGGATTTGAAACCGGGAACTTAAGTCCAAAGGGGAGCGTCATACCCATTACACTATAGACCCACGCTTACAGAGCTCCGCTGTTTCATCAGACTTCACAAATGTGGAACTAGCTTAACTTTTTTTTTCAATTTCTTAATAGAGTCTACAACATGCACATTGAAGATATTTCGTTTAGATTATAACTAAAAGTTTCTTAATTATTTTTGTTTATTATTTACCTCATAGTAAAAAAATAGTTTGAGTTGCTCAAGAGGACAGCGAAAAGTACTAAGTTGGTTGAATTTTCTTAACTCACTCGTGTATATATTTAAGTTTGACTGGACTTAGCTGAAACACCTTGTATACTCTAGCGATAGACAACCCACCGCAGCGTACACTCTGGCCAAACATCTTATATGGAAGTCGTGAGGTGCGCCTAACTAAAAAAGTTGTTATCACATGTCCGTCAGACTTACCGTCGAGAGAATCGTTACGCACTACAAGCACCTCCAGTTTGAAATATGCTAGTTTGGTACCCAGCCGTACCTTTGTACGTACTAGCGCTTTTGTCCGTCCCTTCTACAGGGTGGTCATGTTTCAGTTATATGGAAATTTAATGTGGCCGATGTCGTAATTCTAGTGCTTGAGCTGGATTATTCAGAGAGGCGGACATTATTTAAACGATAAATCGAAACACACATTCAACGAATTAACAAAAATTCACAGATTATCTTTTGTGTGAATTACTTTGCGGCACATGTTGTAATTTACGAATTGTAGGCGGTGAGCTTGCAAGGCGCATTCACTTGGCATGAATTTCCAGGATGACGCAAGTTTGTACATATGAGCCATCAAACTTGACCTAAAAATGCACTGTTCTTACACTTACTTTTTTTACAAACGGTTTTTTAGGTATTGAAGCACAAGAGTAGCTGGAAAGCTCACGCATTTCGTTCCACACTTTGGGAAATAATATCTCGAAACTGGTGCCGTCCTGTAAGATAGCTTCGAGTGGATACGTCTTGCAAGCTCAATGGCTGCAATTCGTAAATTGCAACGTGTGCCGTAAAGTAAATGATTAGGTAGTTAATAAGTGAAAATTTGTAATTTTTTGAATATGTCTTGATTTTTCGTGCCAGTAATGTACGCCTCTTCGAATAATCCAGCTCAAGGACAATAACTATGCTGTCTGCCGAAGGCGATCTTTTAAAATTCCATAGAACTTAAAAATGATTACGGCGTATAACCGACGGGTCACTCATTGTAAACAACAACACTTAAACTGGCACAAAAGATAAACACTAATCGCGAATTCGGCAAATCGCATCAATGAGCACCGGTGTGATGTGACCAATTCGCGAAAACCAATTTAGGCTGATACAGTATCATTACAAAAATAAACCTTCCTTACTTTCGCAACAGGAGGCTGATTTTTACATTAAATTTAAATACAGGTCAAACTTCCGCTTCTTGAATTTTGCCCCAACACCCCAGGGCTGGCACGAAAGTGCGACGCCGCAGTTATAGAATACAATAATTTCATGATCCATCAGAGCCACAACTAGGCATGGACGAAAATGGAGAGACGATCACAGGCCCTGTGTCACGCGTGCTTCCGCTAACGTTAGCCAAGCTCTTTAAGATAAGGTATAGAATATACGAGAACGCAACCAGTCGTATTCTATCAGCAGGGACTTACCGCACCAGGAGGATCTTGAGAGCGCCGCTCTTCTGCGCCCCTTCCTGTGCCGAGCGTCGGCGTCCTACGTCGTAACCGAGTGAACGAGCAAAACTAAATACGAGAGCTAACGCGAAGCGCAATGGAGGAGGGAAAAAAAAGCGGCGAGAGCGAAGAGCACGCGGCGAGTAAAGCGGAGGAGGAGGTGGAAAGGAACCGTGAGGGGGTAAGCGGTGGAGGGTATGACGAAAGCGTGAAGAGATGAGCGTAGTGCCGCGCACTAGGGGCTTTGGGAGGACGATGGCTATGAGATGGCACCGGAGTATAGCGTGCATCGTCTCTATGGAAACAAAGCGCTGCATGAGTAGAGGTTGTCTTTCGGCGGCTGCCGTGAATCGCGCCCGCGCGTCACCGACGCGCTTCCTCTCGCGTTCTCCTCATTAGCGAGGCAGTCGCGCCACACTTCGTTCCGTTTCCAACGTGCTGCGCGAATCAGATTGTCCGCGCCAGCCAATATAGCGCCAATTGAAAGCACGTATACAGCTGCGCTCAAGTTTTGCACTGGCGTGTATCGTAATTGTCGGTGACTTTTTTTTCATAATTGTACAAACGATAATAAGATACATGTATAACTAACTTTTTAATTACTGTAGTTAAGGGCGACTACTTTAATAGCAAAGTAGTAATTGTGTTTTTAACCCCTCATTCAATTGTTTTCGAAGTACAATGTCTCGCGTAGTTATGTTTTGCGTGTAATAAAGAAAACGTGCGCAAGATGAAAATAGCGGCATCATTACGAGTCCACGCGCCGCGATACCGGCGGTACCAGGCGTTACTCGGAACAATTAACTTCTTCTAAAACACAATTATTACTTTAGTATCAAAATTTGCGCTCTCAATTAAGGAATAAAACGTTCGTTAATTAATTTCACTTAATTATCAACAGTTAAAATAAAAAAATCCTTCTGGTGTGGTACGTCACTGTTGACAGTACAGTCACTGCTGACAGTACGTCACTGCTGAATACCACTGGTTGCGTCCTCGTATATCATATATTTTATTTTTAAGAGCTTGGATAACGATAGCTAACAAACCTTCACTTTTGTCAATGTGGATCTACTTGCCGTTTACAAAGATGAGTATACCATTACGGTTTCGCGTTTCTCCTTACGTCGTCTTTCGCGGTTCACTTACAGGGTGAATGCATCCATGGACTTCTCAAACTTGCGCCAAGTAGGCGTGCGGAAGTAGCGGAAGTACGGGAAGCGGTAGCCGAAGATCTGCAGGCAACCGAACACGTCGTTCATGTCTTGCAGGAAAGCTGCGCCGTCAGATGTTGGCGGAAGCGGGTCGGCCAGGCAGCCTGCTCGCGTGTCAGCCGAAGCCAGCATCACGCCTGGCGCGTTTTGAAGAAAACGAAAGAAACATCCACCACTCATTACTGCAATCAGGAGCGCAAATCAAAGCAAAGAAATCTGCATCGGATGAACTGCGTTTTGGGTGACTTGATAAAAGAACGTTACCGTAATTTCAAGCGGGTTCTTTCAGATTATTTAATTGCTTAAAATACGTCAAGTAATTGCCAATTTTTTGTGATAGTCGCATGTGGTGGTTTTTCGTTGTTCTTGTGTTCGTTTTGCATAGGTGGTGCTTTAAATTATATTTAACAGAACTTACATTTGGGCAAGTTGGTGTAAGGTTACTTTAAGGAACACAGCGCTAACAGACGTGCCCTATTGGAAAGAAGAAGTGCCTGTTCCGTTGTTTCTATCTTTCTTGGATGCGCCGGTGTTTGCGTCGTGTTCCTTACGACAAACGTTCAATACTTGCAGTCGGCAGCATGTTATTACGCCAAAACATTGCTGTAGCCATCAACACCATCGCCATGCTTCGATCACTTGAGACAAAGCTAGTTTTACAATGTTTACTAAAACGTCCCTCAGTCGCACTCCACTTGCGTGAATAAGCACAGTGAAATAAACCATTAAATAAGTTTTTTATGGACCGTAATAACGAAACTGCTTAGAGATGTTCAGTCGGCTCTTTCGGAATATCTTTTACCAAACACATGTCACCCATGGTTGTACCCTCTTGAAATGATAATTTCTCCATAATATCTCCATATGTCATAATAAAGCTCCTTACTAAAAAATATTGTTTGTGCTATACACTGCACTAATTGTAATATTCTTAGTGTTAAATTATTTTATTTTGTAAGCGAGAAGTTACCGCAGTAATAATCTTGTGTTTGAATTTCTCTACCGGTATAAGACATTGTTATTTCGAACGTGCCAAGCCACACTCCGTCGATCATGTAAAAAATTGATTTCGTTTTTTTTTTTGGGTTGTGCTTTTTATCTACATTTTCGTTACGCTTCAGATGTGTCATCTGTACGACCAACTCAGCAAGTCTTAGGGATACTTCGATATCACTATTTCTTTATGCATGATACTTAGGAAATGTTGATGTGGCCCCTTCTTTTTCACAACTACGTCAAGTCTCGTTTCTTTCCTCCTGTAAAGATCAGATCATCGCTCTTTTCCGACCGGCTCTAAATGGCAATACACAATTTTGTTTCTTTTCGAAAGGCTGGTTTCAGCCGGCGACTGGGCTATATACATACCCGATTAGTAGAGGAAATCTCAAACATGCGGTCAGGTGTACTTTCTGTCAGGTGTACTTTCACCACCATTTCGGCTTCATTACGTCCAAGTCATGGTAGAAAGTCCGATGGACCTCGGCGTCCATGTTTGTGTAACTGTTAATGTTGCTGCTAACGACAGCTAATGGATGCCCCTCTTTGAATCGGGGCGGCGACAGTTAGTATCCGAGATTGTGTAAGCTACTTACGAGTTAACATATCCTAATCTATCATCCGACCTAACTGTACCTTGTCACATAAGCCTATATATATGCCTGTCGCGATCACATCCCCATATATTCCCTGCTTTCTTTATTTTATTTTTTTGCCAATCCTCTAATCGTCTCTTGGTTGCACTCACTTTTGATCAACAGGTAATGCTCCCATCAGTTTTCACTCCCATGCCTCAACTGCTGCTAGCGCCATCCAGTGGAAAAAATGAGCGACCGAAATAAGAAAGTTGCATTTTCGCCGCGAGATGCCGCCGTCGTTGGCCTGGCAGTAGGGTGCCTCGATGCCCAGCGCCGCCGTCCAGGGTGGAGACAACCCCGCTGGCGCCGCCATATTGTGTCACACGAGCTGAGACTCAGCTACGCTTGCCTTCATAAAGTGTTACTCGCGGCGCGCTTCCAAGTGCTTAGCCATGATGAGGATTTTTTTATCGGTGTCCCATCTGCATATCTTTATAACCAATAGCCGTTAACTCGTCGAAGGTCGAAGACGTAAATGTATGGCGCCGGGAACATGCCCCAAGTTGCCTAATTCAATCACATTTAATATGCCGTGTGTATGTTTAAAATACGCACTATTTTTTTATTTTTTTTTTGCGCTTCGATGCTTGGTATATAAGGTTTGCGACCCCCTGTGTGTGGAAGTTTTTCTTTTTCGCTGTTGTATTTTGGTTTACACGTCACGCCTCCTTTACCGTAGCCAGCCACTCGCGCACGGCGGTTAGTTTCCCTTGCGTTGCGCGTGCTCTTCGCGTTCGTTGCAATTATTTGACGATATCTACGCGCAATTTTTGCTTTTTTTTTGCCCATAAAACTGTGTGCTGACAGGATTAAGCTGGTGTAAAAATAACGGCGATGTGAAAATAAGGTTTAGTTAGTGCTGTAGAGAAAAATGTAACGTAACTTGACTGTGTCAATCTTGCGTAGTACACACAAGAAATCAAACGATGCACAAAATACATTTACTTATAATGTCTAGTACAATCAATCATGAAAGAGATATGTACATGAAAAATTATATGTACTGTGTGGCGCCTGAAGGTTATGTTGAAAGACGAGATAAAAAAAATTAATTCGCAAGGTAGGCTCGACACACAATTCGGGATAGAGAGAGTTTTTTTTATTTATTCATTACATGGGGGGGGGGGGGGGGTTCAAGTGAGTACATCAACCTTATTACACACAATATAAATCGAAAACAAGAATGCAAACAAGAAAACGCAACCGCGGGTAATATTAATCAAGATATCCAGCCAGAATACATACATCAGCTACCATCGAATACGTCGCATCAGCCAAACACATCGATAGCGAGTACAGAACATTTCATAAATAACCATTAGAACACTGATAACTACATTGAAAAAATAAACAACACTGTATACATATCACGTACAAAAACCGTAAATGAAACTAAGACAGTCAAATACAGATTAGCAATGTTTTTCACTTCGAAAATATAGTCCATGATGATGTAGGGCTGTTGACTTTAACAGACGGCGCCCATCCTGTCGATTTCCCTCGTACTGGTCCTCTTCAAAGTGTTTCTAAGTACAGGTAAAACAACAAAAGTGATTATTGATATGAAAAGTTGCCTTGTAAATACAGAGAACCCATTACAGTGCTTAAAAATAAATTTTAGCAGAAGCAATGCTGTATTACCTCGCTTCACACGTTTCGAAGAAATGCACAGGCTACAACAGACACCATGCCAGAAAGCGCCGAAACATTTTGGTCCCATGATGCCCCTTAACTGTACTACACCTGTGCATACCGTGCACAGGCATTTAAAGACCGTCACAGTACCCACTACGATCGGGAATTAGCACGAATGACCATCGGCTTACGATCACCACGCTACAAATATGTACAAGTCTAAAAAATCAGCTATGTAACGTAACACCCTGAGGTCCGCAAGATATCTCCTGAGAAATCAGAGAAAATCACAATGTTTCGCTTACCACGTACAAAACAGCCGCTCTCCCCAGACGAAGCACTGCGTTCTTTAGTCCCAAATAACCAGTACCGAAAAAAAGAAAAGAAACAAGAGACACACACGATGTGTGCTTCCCGTGAAAAATGAAAATTGGTGGCTTACGTGACGATTCGTAGCTAATGTAAGATTATTTCGCGGCAAAGCATCTTCGTCAGTCCTTAAAATAAGGGTACAGACTGCGCCCATCAAAACGAAAAAAGCCTATGCGACGCGCGCGCGCAAACCATACGCTACTCAGACAGCATCGGTGCAGTGCTTACTTAGTTCGTGAGCGAACGTAGGTACGTGAGCGAGGATCAGAGAATACTTTCTTATTTAAATGAAAAACACGGTGCGGTAGTCTAAACATTCTTGACACTTACCTCGCAAATGCAGGAGTTATCCGTTGCCTTCCAGTGATCGCGCTTTACTTGGGCTTCCCATCTCTTCCGTCGCTCTGGGTCCCGGGGGAAGCGAAAACAACGCAGTCCTTTACGCGTCGATCCGGCGCACTTGGGAACACAACAGCCCGTCATGTCGACACGATGCACTTGATAGCTTGTCAGTCATGCGGCTGAACACTGTCTAGCAAGTAGAAGCGTCCGCGAAGCATCCGCGCGCACTGTGCCTCGAACTCAGCACCGGCACCAAGCAATCGCAACGGCTCGCTGTGACACAATATGGCGTCGCAGCGAGAAAGCGGCGGCGCGGGGGCGGTCAAAGGTTGGCACCACCCTGAACGGCGGCGCTGGCATCGAGGCACCCTACCTGGCAGCGCGTACGCGCTGCGTCGTCTGCAAAGCTCTGCAGCATGTGAAATGTATGACTGCGTTCGGGATCTGGTTTCTTTTTTTTCTTTCAAATCACGAATTTGAAGGACTCATTGTGAAGAAGACTTATTCGTGCTTTTCTCAAGTTAATAAATGCACTCGCAAATGCTTCACGATTTCGCTGTTCCATAAATATCATGTTGTCATGGACGAAGACAATGAAAGGCTCTCGCCTGATATTGAGAATTTCTGATTGTGCCTCTGTGTTTAGTTCTTTAAGCAGCGGGAAATAAAAAAAGAATGGTTTAGTGGTCACTATATTCGAGAAGACTTGGAGATGTCCATACTTTCCGGGAGTTCGCAGTTGTGGTGCCTACAATATTTTCCACTGCACATTCGGGGTTACGGCCAACATTTTCTCCGTATGTGCTGCCACAAATGTCTACACTAAGCCAACCTTTAGCACGAGCGCAGGCGACACTAGAAAAAGTTCCACCGCAAGCTTGCTACCACTACGCGGTTCGGCTTCTTTCGAGAAGCTAAAGGAGAAGACATGCTGCGCGTCTGCCTTGCGCTGATCAAGGTTACTGCTCTAATTAAATACTCTAAGCTTTCGCTGTACCACGGCGAAGTAATTCAGATGAGATATCACAGCGAAGCTATTCATGGAAATTCCACGAAGGCTTTCGTGTTACTGGTTAATCGATGAGTAATTTCAGTCAAAGAACAGCCAACAATTCAGCCAGAATCGAAGCCCCAATAGGCAGTATGACCAGACCATCGGAACAGGCAGCTGATCGCCGGCGTTGGCAGAGACGACGCAGCATAGAGGAGCATGCGCCGGTTACTACGGAATATTAAGCTAGCATTTAGCGAAGCGATTGAAAACACTCTGGTATGGCGAAGAATGGTACCTGATATAGCAAAGCAATTGCAGTCTAGGGTAGATTTTGGACACACTCATAATAGACCTCTAGGACTTTCGAAGGGTGCGAGAACTCTCTTACAACTTCGCTCTCGTTTCATTGTTTCACGTATGAATTGAGTTCTTCGAATTCATACATACTTGGGAAGCTTGACAGAGAGGCTGGTAGTGCAACTAAAAGCGCTCAAAAGCATTGTATGCCAATTTTCACTGTTTACTCAACCACAAAAAACAAAGAGAGAAACGAAATGAATCACAAAAGTTTATATATTCAAGCAATTGGTAAATAACAATGGTTAAACCCTCGCTTTCCGCATGTTTGCACGCGTTATATGCAACGCTTACAGAGGTTTCCCGCTTCTATGGAAGGTCGAACGAGGGCAGTGATTTCATGTTTAAAACAAATGGGGACCATTCTATGCCTGATGTTTACCGAAACCTTGAAGTGTGTAGGATATTATGTTCCTTGAAGTTATTTACTGAACACTCGTTGTATCTATATGTTCATGGGTTATAAGAGGCGTGTTCTTGGTTTTCCTGGTGAAATATGCAAGACATGGTGTTCACTTCTTTTCTTCTTTTCTTTCGGCGGGGGGGATAAGAAGCGATGTTTATTCTGTGCTGGTTAGCTAACGTCGTTAAGCCGTTATCCGCAATGCCGTTATTAGCAATGTTTCCGACAGCCCTAAAACTACCGTCGAAGACATAGAGTTCAAGTCGGCTGACAATGAGAGAAAATGTTAATTTCAGTGCATTGCAAAAGTTTAACGTACTTGGCCTAATATGAAGCATTGAAAATAATTACTGAACCCTCCTTTGGCCCCAATTTTCATGTGTTAGGCGAGTTTCATGGTTGGTATATCCCCGGTGTCTTGGGTGCACATTACAAGGAATCTTTCTCTTTGTTTTCTTTTTTTTTTTTTGGCGAACATACGTGGCATATTGTGGGTTATATGTAGGCAAAGTTGAAAGGTGTGTGCAGGGGAGAGATTCTATTGCTTGCAGGACATTGAAAATGCAAGCGCCCAAGAACTCTGGAAATGTGTTTTACGAGTGGTGCAGAATTTGCCATTGACAGAATTACACATTCCACCGAGATTACATTTAACAAAAAGAAATGCTGAGAGAGCTATGCCAAATTTGTGCCCGCATATACATGCATACCGAGCAATTACAGCCTTTGCTAAAAAAAAAATCTTTTTGACACGCGTGTATGAACGCGTCGTACAATCGTTATGAGCTTCGTTTTCTAATTCTGCGAGAAGATGCTACGTTACGCCAAATTTATATTTGGTGGAAATGAATGAATGAATTATGAGATTTTACGTGCGAAAACCAGTATTTGATTATGAGGTACTCCGTACTGGGGGACTCCGAAATAATGAGATGGTTTTGGATTCCGGCCCCATCAAAATGCGGCCGCCGCGGCTTAGTTTTCATCTCCTGACCTCGTGCATAGCAGCGCCAAACCATAGCCGCTAAGCCATCGCTGCGAGTCATTTGGTAGAAATACCAACAGTGCTAAGTGTGATGTGTGTGTGGCGGAACTTTAATGATTCTGGCCAAAATAAAAGCGGTGCATATTGACCCCCGGCTTTTTTTTAATTATTATTTCCATGTGTTATACGAAATATGTAGTAGGTTTCTCCGACGTTCTCAGTGAACTAAACAAAACACTTTGATTCTATCTGATCTAAATTAAGGGCATGTTATAGGCAATGTGTAGAGTATGTTCAATGTGTGTTTACTAATTACGGCTCTAGCAGTAAATTACGTATGCAGGGGATTCAGAGTGTTATAAGTGCGTTTTGCGAACAACGCAGAATTTGGCCCGGTGCACTGGTATAATGGCGAATGTTACCGAGATAAAATTTAGCAAAAATTTAGGAACCATTATGGTCAATGTTTATGAAAACATTATGGCCATTATGGCCACCTCGGCAGGTGATGAAGTGAAGTGCGGTAGGTAAATTACTGCTTTTGCAACAAATTTCTTAAGTGCTCGAGTGAGTTATGTGTGGTCAAGTTATCGAATGGGCTAGTCATTATGGACAGCGTTTTAAAGTATGTTGCTTGTTTACAGGCAAGTTCAATTTTATTAGAACTTTCTAAAATAAACAGCCTGCCTGAAACTACGGTTCGCATTTAGCAAGGTCACACAAGCCTACTGTCTTCATTTTAAGGGATCGAGCCTCATACTAGACATTCCATCATGTTTTCTTGGTATTCATTTGTAGCACTTATTCAACTTCGTAATTTTAGGCATATATCGAGTGTTTTGCCTATACATTACTCCTAAAAATTCCCTGTGGCAACACTGTTTCAGTTCTTGATTTGAATTACTCAAAAAGGTGGACGTTACTTGCACAATACATCGAAATGCTTAATTTTTGAATCATCAAACTTTCACTAATTCAGTTTTTCAATAAACTTTAAAGCGCATAGTTCAACTTACGAGCAGCACACGGTGAGTTCGCGCACCTTATCATTTTAGAACAAATTCTAAGAATGGCACAAATTTCGGGATATTCATTGCCAAAGTGTGTTGCTAAATACATAGATGTTCCAGATACTTTTCTGCTTGAATGCATGGAAATGTTTTTTTTAAGTATAAATAGAAAAACACAGAAATATTACGCAAACTTCAAACCAGTGCCACCCTAGTATTTTCAAAAATTTCAACATGTGCCTTAATGTAAGTGAAAAAATTAAATTATGGGGTTTTACGTGCCAAAACCACGATCTGATTATGAGGCACGCTGTAGTGGGAGACTCCGGAATAATTTGGACCACCTGGGGTTCCTTAACGGGCTCCTAAATCTAAGTACGCGGTTATTTTCTTAGATTTAGGTGCACGTTTTCAATACATACCTTGCGAAATTGTTTTAAAGAGTTAATTATGCATTTCTATTTATTGTGGAAGTTCTGCTCTTTGAGCAATGAAGTTCAATATTCGGCATTGTACAGTTTAAGACAGGCATAAGATGAGTGTCGACCAACAGCGCTTGGGTGGGTCCCTAGTACCGAAGGTCTTCGCCTGTCGGCTCTGCTGCAGCGGGTAGCCCACATTCCTGGCAACACCCTTCCCAGAGTTCAGTGCCCCAATCAGACACGGCGAGGGTCAAGTGAAACCGTCCCAGTCCTCTAACAGGGGCAGAATGCGGCCTTTACCAAAGGTCAAGCGCCTGACACAACAACGGCGATAGTTCCAACAGCACTTCTTTGGCCCGTGCTACTGGCAAGGATGCTGTGAAAGAACTCAGGAAAGTCTATGATATCCGGGATCTTAAGATGTTAGTCCAGGAGCACGAAGCTATTCCTGTTTCTTCTGATCTTCGCCAAGTAAATACTCTACAGAAAGCTCATTTTCTTGTCCCTCCGGACGTCTCTTTCACCTGAAAGCTGGCACCGCACCAGCTCTGGGGCCTCCGTGGCCGTTCACACCCAGATTTCGCAAATAGTAAGGAAAACCGACTTGTAATTAGTTTGCGTGTGGAAACGTTGACCTAAAATATTTTAATCAAACCTGAAGAGTTTTATTGACGAACATTGATATTATGGTTGCCAATACTTCTTATCGAATATGGAGAAGCGATTTGCGTGCCTATCAGAGCAAACATGGAGGCTTTTCAAGATATCGTATATTAGCGCGAAACCAAATGTTCGGCTCCATGGACAGTCTTTCGGCGCTGTACACCTTCGTCTAAAGGATGAGGTACTGCTAGGGTTTACAGCAACGCTTGAACGCCTCAGACGATTTTGTGACAGTTGCGCGGTTGCGACATGTCACCACGCAGCACACAAGATAAGTGCTGCTGTACAGAAGGAACAGGCGACTCACGACGCTCGCCTGATGTGAAGCGCCGTCACTCGCGGAGGAAGGGGGGGGGGGGGGGGACGCACCTTAGTGGTGCGTATTGCATAACGTTAGCTTGACGTTTGCCCTCTGCTCCGCTCAGACCAGTGCATAAAAACCGGCAGATCCCATGCCCTGTGGGAATCGATGTTATGCAAAGCAGTGTGTGGGGAGCCTACCAAGTTAACGAAACGACCATGAGAGCACCAACACGGAGGCGGTTGTTTCATGACCTACATTACACGCATGTCATGACATTCATGTCTTGAGTCCTCAGGAGTCCCTTTAGCTATGCCTAAGAGGCCTTAAAGCGAAACCCTTATTTATGCTCATTACTATGACTTCGACCATCAATCTTAAGCCTTTTCCTTCACTAAGTGCCCATCCGAACCCATTACATTGGTTTTTGAGAGTTAATCTTTTTAGCTGAGTCCTTGTCATTTTTGCTGAGTCATGGTCATGACTATGACTTCTACGACCATCCTTTAGTGTTTCCCTCACGTAGTACTCCCGTTCGAACCTCTTTCTGAAGTTTTTGAGTGTTAATCTTTTTTGCTGTGTCATTGTAATTTTTGCTGAGTCATGCTCATGACTATGACTTCTACCATCATCCTTTAGTGTTTCATTCACTTAGTTCCTACGTCCCAGCCCATTTCAGTGGTTCTCGAGTTTCAATTTTTTTCGCTGAGTCGTCACTTTTGCTGAGTGATGCTCGTGACTATGACTTCTTCCATCAGCTGAGTCATGCTCATGACTATGACTTCTACCATCATTATTTAGTTTTTCATTCACTTAGTTCCCACGTCCCAAACCATTTCATTGGTTCTGGAGTTTCAATTTTTTTTCGCTGAGTCATTGTCACTTTCCTGAGTCATGCTCATGACTATGACTTTTGCCATCGTCATTTAGTATTTCCTTACCTTAGTACCACGTCCGAACCCATTTCAGTGATTTTTGAGCGTTAATATTTTTTCGCAGGGTCATTGTCATTTTAGGCGGCAGTTTCATCAACTACATGACACGCATGTCATGAAATTCAAGTCATGACATATCATTTATGTTCGTCATACACTGTTGTTATACTATGCCAATTTTGGTACCTACCAAGTTAACGAAACCTGCCTGAGAGCCCCAAGACATAGGCAGCTGTTTCATAACCTACATGACCCGCATGACATGATATTCATGTCATTACCAATCATTTATGTTCTTCATACACTCTTGTCATGGTGTGCCAATTTGGTAAATATCAAGTTAACGATACGGCCATGAGAGCACCAAGACGTAGGCGGCTAGATAGATAGATAGATAGATAGATAGATAGATAGATAGATAGATAGATAGATAGATAGATAGATAGATAGATAGATAGATAGATAGATAGATAGATAGATAGATAGATAGATAGATAGATAGATAGATAGATAGATAGATAGATAGATAGATAGATAGATAGATAGATAGATACTGTCAAAGTGACAAATGTTTCCCAAGAAATGCTTCGCATTTAAAAGAGAGAAAGAAAATACACACAGGTTTCTTTATCACTTACGTGATTAATGGCTATCGCCATGGGTGAGTATAGAAGTCAGAAAATATGTGTAGAAGTGTTTTGACGCATTCATATCTTAAAATGCGATTATCATTGTTTTGAAATTTCACCGAGTTTTCTGTCAGCGTTTTTGTGTATGTTTAACTGCTTTACTCGATCTGCAATATAAGAACAAATATTTTATCTCTGGTGCTGGGCGGAATCAAACCTGCTTCACACAGGCTCCTTAAACACATCAGCCCTATACGCTTTATCGTGGGGCGCCAGGAATGACCGCCGGAGGGAGCGATTTGTAGCGTCCTTAGGTGTAGACCCTGTGGCCGGTGGGCTCCAGTGGGGCAAAACTGGTTTTGGGGGGAGGCCTGGTTTACTGAAACGTTCCTTGCGGCGTCCAAAGGTATGCACGCTGTGGTTTGTGGTCACGCAGGGGGCATGCATGAATTAACGTGAATAACATTTTTATCTACTACCCCCCCCCCCTACAGGCTGCAAATATAGGTGTATGCAGCAATACGTTTTGCGCTATGTTGCTTCATTAACGTCGGCAATTATATTGAGATGGGTTCTGCCGCATATTTTTAAGATGAATAAACGTCGCAGCATCCTTGACTAGCAAGCTTCCACGAGGAAACGACAGCAGAAAGGATCAGAATTGTTCATGCGTTGAATGTCTGCGCCTTGAATTATTTTATAATTATAGTATTTCGTGTCACTTCCTCATGTGTCATGTCTATTCCGCCATCTTGGCTTCTGTAGTGTGTAAATAGAGTTTGTATATAAACTTTCTGTTAGATTTTACCCACTTGAGACCCCCAGTAATAGATACCAATATCTGGAGATCTGTGACGTATGCAAAGGGAAAAAAATAAAAGGGGACATAAAGGCACATAGAATGTACACCACAAAGGTCTATAGCGCATATAGCGGGCGCCCTATTCATTTAAAGAATGCGAGTAAGACGAGGGGAAACGCGTCTATATTGACGTTTATTTTGAACCATCAAATTAAGCGCTTTCACGCATTCGTGCTCCTGTGGGCCTAAGTAAGCCTCCTGGTATTTTCAATGCGCGATGTATCACGAAATAAAAAGTGCGTATGCTGCATCAAGCCACTCCAATCGAAAGATGCAGAGAGAAACAATAAGAGGGGAAGGACAGAGTGATTAACCAGACTAGTTGTCCGGTTGGCTACGATGCAGAAGAGTGGTGTAAAAGCAGAAACAATGATGAGGAAAGGAGCTTGAGGAAAATCTATCCGCCCAGATTGAATGCATTTGACAGCGCCTATAGGTTTTCAATTATTATCTAATTCACGTGCAGTCACTAATGGTTATGCTGCACGTCTAAGCTACTTCTCTGGCCATCTGAATATATAACGTGTTGAGGTAGCTGGGAATGGAATCAAGAACGCGCAACCATAGCACTCACAATTCATTGCTAAGTGCGATGACGCAGTCTTGTACAGGAAGGTTATGGCCGCTTGTTTTTCCTAAATTTCGTAACTACATGTCTATGGAAGGACGTGTAATACACCGGTAGCATGTGGCATGCATTTTATGTGCTTGTAGCATCTTGTTATCGGCTCATATATACGTATACGTATGCTTTTCTGATCGCTGCTCTAAGGATGGCAACCATCACTTTGCCCAACACGTCGATCTTCAGGCCCTTGTTCCAGTCAGTTCTTATTATTACCGGGCTTACATATGAATCGATCATGGTCATTCTGGTCAACACCGTTAGCATCTGACAGGAACTCACTCTCGAGTGCCCAGCGGTAGAGTATCGTGTAGCAGTCATCCACTTCTTTTTTCTCGTCTCGTGTCTTTTCGATGAGCCGCAGGGCATCCTCAGCAATCAGGTCCATGCCGGGCACATAGGACATGATTGTGCGTGGCCGGAGCGTGTACGGCTGCGTCTTCGAACGGACGTTGTACCACTCCTGGCCTTGCCTGCAAGGGATCAGAATCAGTCAAGCTTTAAGCGACGTCATGCATGGCTGCAATGAGACCTAGTGCAAATATTACGACAGGCCAGTCGAATGACTTAATGATGATGATGATCATTAAATAAACTTTAATTTTCGAGACAGTGTTCCCGAGCGTTTGAGCTGTGAATCACTCTAGGTGGGAGGGTCGTCCCTCATTCCAGGAATCCTCTGGCCGCGATAGCATCCCGGGCTCTGGCGAAAAGACGTCACTGGTAGTCCAGGGCCGGGGTGGAGATCTTGGCCTCCCCCGTCTCGGCGAGGAGGTTCATGTCTTCGGTCGTTGTAGGGTTGGTAACGGGGTCTTGGGGGCGCCACGGGCACTCGAGTAGTAAATGAGCCAGAGTGTCTGGCACGACGCAGATCGGGCAGTTGTAGGTGTGTAGTGTCGGGTGGATGCGATGCATGAGGATCCCACGGGTGTACGTGTAAATGTGGTTTTTATTCCAGCGTTGAATTCCTGACATGTGCGTGACTCGTAAGATAGACTATCTGCAAGAATTATTTCCTCTTAGGTGGAATGATTGGAAAAGGTCTCACGCATGCGGCAAACAGTCGAATTTCATTGCAGTTGCTGTTTAGTCGATGTGCCTACACTACAGATAATTCCTAATGAAGCCTAGATAAAATTAATTAATGTTCTTCCTAGCTATTAAGATTTTGTGCACTGTACTAGAATGTAATACTTGGGCGCGATCACAACGATATATAGAAGGGAGTCGTGTAACGGCAGCAAGTCTCACAGCCTAAGCCGGTCCCACCCACACTGAGGGGACTACACAAGCGTCTTTCACCTGCACCATCTGTTGCCAGAGAAATATGTCAAAGTCTGAAAGGAATTGCAATCAAAGGATAAATGCTGTTCTTTAAGTGTGCTAGAAAGGCTCATTTTATTCTTGTCGAAATGAGCAGAAAGAGTGTCGGGTGTCCAGGACGTTGTCGTAGCATGAATTGGATCATTCAACACCATGACAACCGGACTAGATGAGGGTCGTGAGTGAACATTCATCATTAGTGAACACATACTTGAGTGAACATTTATGTGTGAATGCGCACACAATCACTCTCCTCCTTCTTCTTCTCTCCTTCTTCCCGCTTATAAGTAATACTGTTACGCCATGAAGCGTTTATTTAAATCTGCAGGGCAGATAAATCAGAACGGTTGGCGTGCTGCAAGCCGGTACAAAAGCAACCAGACGAACGTTGTCTTCCTTCTCCACCCACAGTGCCCGTGGGCATTCGCGCTGTTTCTGCCCTCTGTTATGAGAGCTCGTGACACTTCTCCGTTGGCAGACTGAAGCCCGCCGAGCAAGCCAGTCAGTCGTTCGTGAATTGCAAGCCTTCAGGCGGGCAACGTGAGCGACTTCGGTTTTGGCCGAGTGTCGTCCAGTGCTCGTGAGGCGTGAAATGCGATAGTTGACCTCGCTCAGGCATTCAAGTATAACGTAGGGCCCAACATAGTGGACCAAGAACTTCTGGCACAAGCCACGCTTCCGTAAAGGCGTCCAGAGCCACACAAGGTCGCCAGGATCGAATTATACATGCAGGCGGCGACCGTCGTAGCGCATCTTTGACCGGTCCTGCGAGGCCAAGGTGCGTAGCCGAGCAACGCGTCGCGCTTCTTCTGCTCGACAGAGCACCTTGGTAATACAGTCATCGTACCATTTGTCACCTATGCCTTCAACACCGCGAGACACGAGACCACCGGTTACTCACCGTTCTTCCTTCTTTATGCTCGTCCACCTCGTTACACACTCCACTCGACACCATGTTTCCCTACTTTGCTCATGACAATGACTCTATTAATATATATAGCTGTCCGTACCGGATATATATATATATATATATATATAGGAAAATCAGAAGCACAACTTCGCGGTTATCTTAGGTTTATTATTTACCCAAGAGTTTCGGTCGGTGGACCGACCTTTTTCAAGGGATACAGGAAATTCTCGCAACAGTCTTTTTATATCTTCAGGTAGAGTAAGAAGGCGCCAAAAAAGTGAGAAAGGAGAGATAGAGAGAGCAAACCACAACAAAAAATACATAAATAAATAAATAAAAATTATAAATAAATAAAAAGGGCTCTCTCCCTGGGATTTTTATTTATTTATTTATGTTTTTTTGTGGTTTGCTCTCTCTATCTCTCCTTTCTCACTTTTTTTTGGCGCCTTCTTTCTCTACCTGAAGATATAAAAAGACTGTTGCGAGAATTTCATGTATCCCTTGAAAAAGGTCGGTCCACCGACCGAAACTGTTTGGTAAATAATAAACCTAAGATAACCGCGAAGTTGTGCTTCTGATTTTCCTAAATACGCTTGGCCCATTGAAAAATCCAGTTACAGTTACTACTATATATATATATATATATATATATATATATATATATATATATATATCCGGTACGGACAGCTATACAGCTGTATATCCGGGACAAACGAACCCACAAGAACATCAATGTGGGCAGTGGCCACAGTGGCCCCAGTTGCCCATAATTCTACACTGCACTATATGCAGGATCTAATATATAATCATAATGTGCAATGACCAGATTCGAACCGGGGACCTTTAGCACAAAGGCCCGATACTGCAACCATTACGAAACAGACGCGCGCCTCGAAGGCAGAATTGAACACTCGTAATAATTTCTGGTGTGCAAGCCATTGCCTCTGAGATGCTTATAACGCATCGCATTACCGCAGCCGAGCTGTGCAAGCACTTCAGCGCTTCAGTGGCCTGCCATAGATGTCAACTTGAGTCTAGCAATTATTCTATTGCGATAGCAATTATATGGACCCTCCAGCCGAATTTCCGCCGTCGGCGTCTCCGTGGTGCCACGCATATATTTAGGTACTTGTATGCTATAGGCTTGCCCATGCTGTATACAGGCGGGTTATATTGCTACACTATTCAATCACTAAAGTTGCTCATAGCCGGTCCTACATTCTTGACTAAATTAGTCGTCATAATTTTTAAAATGGCAGCCCACCGACACATGTCACGAAACACACCATCCACAGCGCAAACCTTTTATCTGGACTCACGCTTGTGATAACATTTATGCAATGTATCCTTTCACCTAGTTCCTCCCTTTATCATCCCCCATTGTGAACCTCTTTCTTCCCCTCTTCCCCTTCCCTTACGTAGAGTAGCAAGCCAGATGCTCTATATTCCGGCCGACCTCTCGACATTTTCAAATCAATAAACTACTACTTCTTCTTTTATCTGAAATCTTTTCGGACTATTAAATATTAAAAGTGTCAAACAATGTCAGTGTCCAAACCTGATGGGGCGTAATTTTAGTGGTGGGGCTCATTACGGGCAGTGTAGCGGCACCTGTGTGACGTCATTACAGGCCCGCGACCTACTCATGTAAAAGGACGACTAAAGAAATTATGCAGGAACCATCGAGAACAATTGTCAATATTAGCGAATATCCGAAGGCTTCTCAAACACAATGCGCTTTATTTATGCAATGATGCGCTTGGACGCGTACATTTGCCGCAGTGAAGCTATTTTAGTCGGTGACAACCTAAGAATTGATTACAAGCTCCCCCCACAAAAACGCAGTGCATCTGCCCGTCATCTCTGATAGAGAGCCGAGCCAACTGAAGTTCACTTACAAGTTTATGATATTGCTCTGGTAATGTAAATGTCAGCCCAATTGAAAAAAAATATGAGCTTGTTCTTTGTTCCAAATTATTACTTTTTATATCGCACTGATATCAGAATCACCCCATAAATGTTGCCAAGACGTTCAGATTTCAACCTAAAACCACTCATACGAAAACAGATCTGTACGGAGAAAACAGCCTTTTTAAACGCGAAAAACCGCTTGACGTAGTGGACATAAGCGAATGTAATTGGCTGACACATGTATTCAAATTTTGTTCGAGTTGTTCAGCGTACATACACTATTGTATTTCTAGATTGTCACCGTTTTTCTTTTTTTTTATGTAGGTACTGTTCGTTGTGTCATTGCGCACTTTTGTAGAGACGACAACCGTTAACGCTCCACGGCGGCATATAAGCCTTCAGAAGCCCCAATGCTCTCACGCGACAGTACGCATGTCTCAGAGCTACAATAGTTGGAGGTCGGCAAAAAACGCGCCCTCCAACTCGGTTTGGCGAGAGCACCCGCCCTCTGCATTGACGCCTTTGTGTCAGCGGTGAAAGTCCAACCGCTCCAACCGCCACATGCGGTGGTGAAAGATGACATAAGATAATGGTATTCGCTTTGAAATAAAAGTATAATAATCAGCTACCTTCACGGAAAAGATAAGTGTAGAACGCTACTTACAGATTGAGGATACCGATGTTGTCGTAGTACTGAGGCCGGCTCTCACGGTACCGCTTGAATGCTGTGGCCCCCATACGAAAGGGCATCTTGCCTTCTTCTTGGTACAGCGTCCGGAAATCGTTGGCACTGAAGAGGTGTACCAGCGAGTAGCGGCCCGGCAGGCGCTCGGCTACCACCGGACCGTACTTGCGGTACATGTCCGAAGCCGCGATGTGGCGCCGGTCCGGGTGGTACTTGCCTGCGCATTTGTTAGAGGCCTCGAGTTAACAATGCCTCGTAAAATGACAGTGGGAGGTTAAGCGAATCAAGACGGTTTCTATTAACTCCGCCAGGATAATCAGGCAACAAAGGTACCGTTTTTCAGGAAGTGCAACACAGGCTCTACGAAATTTGCGTGGCAATTTTCAAGGTAGCACCACCGTTCCCAATTCAAGAAAGTCAAGCGTTCTCACCTGTCTGATTTTTAAATTGTCTAGCATTCTATTTAGTCAAACTATCATCCCTATTTCTTAAAGGCGTGCGAGCATTGGTAATTTTGAATACGATTCGAATGGTATTTTTTTCTCTTTCATTCATGATGGATTCGCAAATTAACTATTCCAAGTGTTGAATATTCGTTTATCTTCGAATATCGACAAGACAACACTTATTGCAGTCTAGTAGGGGAAAAAACTCACGGCGTGGTTACGAGTGTGTAATGCGAATGTTTATCCGTTGGCTGTGGTGTGGGCTATAGACGTTTTCACTTCCGATATCGTGCTCCACGAGAATCACTTGGAGGGTCTGAAGGTCCCGCTTCCGCCATGACGTTTCACTGTAAAACATATGTTAGAGCCTTTTCGTTTACGCTACTATACGCTCCTCTCAGATGACAGCATGGCGATACTAGGGATGACGGTGGTGTCACGACGATGACGTAACGACCACCGCATGACGAGAGTTGCATGTCAAAGCTGGAATGACTACGACGGAACGACCATGGCGGCATCACGGCAACGGCGTGAGAAGAAATGCATGACGACGATTGTATGAGGATGATAGTTTGAAAGCGTAGTTTGAAAGCGTTGACAGTTGATCACGCTGTAACGTCAACGGCCCGAATATGGCTGCATAGATGACAATGACTATACAACAAAGTTTGGCATGACAACGGCGACGACATAACGAATACCGAATGACGAAATTTGAATGACGACCACGGAAGGACCACGAAGGCATCCCGACGATGGTATGACAAGGAATGAGGACGGCATGCTCGCTATTGAATAATTACACCAGGATTACGGCGGGGTGATGACGTGAAGCTGGAAGGATTTTTTCAGCGATACAGCGGGTCAATCAGCGAATTTCGCCGCCCTTGATGCGAGAAGTGCAAGATCATCTGGGGGTGTGAAAGGGAACCAAGCTTTGCGTCACGTAAACGAACAATCTTTTCTCATTGGTGGAAGTGCACGCGGCAAACCTCTGTCATTGGTGGAGGCACGCCCCTTCTGGCTTTTCTCTCGTCTCTCTCGCATGTCTCGCTTACCTGCCTCGCTGCGGATGGGGCATGGCGCCAAATTTATAAACGTGTTAACGCTATGAAAGACCCACGCAAGCGAAGACTGTACCGAGGAATTCTGTTGCAGGACAACCTCGAATGATGCCTTGAGGCATCAGTTTCTTATCAAATTCATGGAACCACTAACATTTGTAGAATAACTTCAAGCCATTCAATAAGGATGTCTCGCATTTCAATAGCTTATGAATTTATTGTGTTTGTTTAGGTAAAGCAACGTTTCTTGCGAGAGCAATTATATGGACACTCGAGACACGCATGGGCCTTTGTCGCATAGCGCTGTTAACACCGTGCTGTTGCAGTATGGGTGACGCATGGCCTCCAGAGCCGCAAGAAATGCGTAGCGCGTTTGGCTGCAAAAACAGTGACCCAAGTCTAAGCACCTTCACGCTCCTCTCAATGAGCTCTGCTACGGTGCCGGCTAAGCGTTCTGCATTCCGCTGCTGCCATGTTTGTTGTGCGCACGCACACTTGTGTTACAACTGATAAGCTGTGTGCAACGTTACTATTCTCGTGGACAACTTCTCGGATAATGAAAGGGAAGCTACGCAAAGCTCGCACAAATCAGAGTGCTTCTGAAGAAAGTCCCACATTTTCGTTCACGTTAGTTTATTCCTCATCCTCCTTAGTATAATAACCTGGGGAAAAGAAAACATTGTTATCTTATTTACAACAGCCGAATATGACAAAAAAAAAAACACCACTGAGCTTGCAATTTCATTAATTTTACTGGTTTTTTTTCGCGTCTTTGCAGATACGAAAACATCGCACGTTAAAGCTACGCCGATTCAGTTTCTTCTCTAAAGAACCAAAATCGCTGTATAGCACGCGACTACTATGCGCGGTAACACAAGCGCATTAGTTCCGCCCCCGTAGCTTTCCCCTCATTGTCACGAACGGTGACCGCGCGTATAGAGCTTTAGCTCTAGCAACATCGGTTGTGTACGTACCGCAACGCAGCCCCGCTGGAACAGAAGTGTTCACTTCTAGTGTGGCCGTAACTCGATCATGGTTCATGCGGGGTTCTTATCAGGGTGGACACTACACTTCAAGTTACAAACGTCGACGATATTCATTGGATCTCATATGATGATATTCCATAGTTCCATTTCTCGCGGCCCGAACGACTGTGCGCCCGCCGTGCGGCAAGGCTCCGCAAGGCTCCTTCTTCCGGAGCCTTGCGGAGACCCACGCAAGCGGAGGGTGAGGGGGGCGTGTTCTACGCCGCGCGCGCCAGCCCTGGCGGCTGTATGTTGAAAGCCGTCTGCGGCGGTGACAGACACCTTCCTCCCTGCGCTGTGTTTTCGCGGCTTAGCTCGCATTGATGCGAGCGGCGGCCCGAAGGTCAATTCGCTCGCTGCTGTTTCCGCGCTTACTCACTACAGCGTTTTGACAGCAAGTTTCCGAGCCATCAAGTGAGATGCGTTCATGTTTGTTTGTGCGCTCGTGACTCCATGCTTGTTCATTTAGTTAGTACGCCTGTGTTTACAACCTTAACGACCGTTAAAACTATCCTTACTTCGTATAGCTGACCACTAATTTGCTGTCGCAATCGTTGCTGAGCCTTTCGGCTGAAACTGCGACTTTTTTTCTTTTCATCTTTGTTTTGTAGTTGCAAATAAAGCTAAATAAGTATGCAGCCGAAATCAGCGTTGTAACCAGTTCAAGGAAGGAGGCTTTTCAAGATGGCGTAGGTTAGCAGTGCCTACATAAAGTTGACTCTAAAGACATCAGTGCTTCGTTGCGCAAATTTAGGCTACCCTTATGTTGCGGAAGCATTAGATGGCAAAAGTACGCACTACAAATTATCTCATGACCGTGAGTCAGTGTTGCCAGGTTTGGCTATATATAGCCAAATTGGGCTACCGAAAAAAAAATTTTGGCGTCGACTTCGAGGAGTTGGCTATGTGGCTATATTTGGGCTACTGAAAATCTGCGACTGCAGCGCGCCTGTGCGTGTGTGCATGTGCGAAATGCCATCCGCCCCATCTCCCCCTCCATTCTCTGCGCCATTGTCTGAGCCAGCGGCTTTGATCATTGATGTACCTAAACTTACATCGCGCTACACCGTGAGACACCCGATCCCCGTGCATCGGGATGAGCCTGGGAGTATAGGGCTTTTCACAGTACACTGTACTAACATCGCTATGCTCAGAGAGCAAGAAAAAAAAATATGTGGTCAGGCGATCGTGGCGCCGACATGAAAGAAGCACGGGTAGAGGACCCGCTCCAGCATGCTCACGGCCATGGCGTCTTGGTGAACTATCGCACCGGGCACAGCTTTCGACCTGCTTCACGTTTCTCACGCTAAGCTTTATAGCCATTTTCTTTTTCCTGTGAGATGAGTTTTTCTTTGCGCTTACATTAGAGGTTCATTTCCGTAGGTTAGACTTAAGACCGAATCCTCCTCGGAGAGGAGAATGTAACCATGGGGAAGTGGGCCAAGTATGCGAGAAAGTATAAAAAAGAATGGGAGCAAGACTCCGAGCCCAAAGTGGGTCCCGGTGCGTTTACTTATAGATGGCTTGCCCGTAACGTGACAGATGCAGGTACTTATTGTGCTAATATCGAAACAAGTTTGCCGCGATGTCATCAGTGCGCCACGTCACATGAACATCGCCCAGTGTGTTAGCTTAGCAGGTGAGGTGTCGCGCTGCTGGCTCGACGACGGAGGTTGGATCCCCGGCCACGGCGGCCACATTTCGATCGAGGCTAAATGTTGAAATACACCCGTGTACTTAGATTTATGTGCACGTCAAAGAACCCCAGGTGGTCAAAATTAATCCAGAGTCACCCACTAATTCATGCCTCCCAATCATATCGTGCTTTTGGCACGTAAAACCATAGTAATTATTATTAGTAGTATATCAACATGGTTTTTTTTTTCAAGTAACCGCTTTCCACAGGATCACCACTGTTATCAATTTGTCGTTTATCTTTGCTCTCTGTGAGCCGTCGCAGCTTCTGCCATTTCAAGCGAGTTACGTTGGGGACGGGCTCGTTGCCACAAGCGACTGCGCGCTTCTTACACCTAAAATTAAAAAAAAATTATGGGGTTTTACGTGCCAAAACCAGTTGTGATTATGAGGCACGCCGTAGTGGGGGACTCCGGAAATTTGGACCACCTGGGGTTCTTTAATGTGCACCTAAATCTAACGTGTTTCACGTTTCGCCCCCATCGATATGCGGCCGCCGTGGCCGGGATTCGATCCCGCGACCTCGTGCTCGGCAGCTTCTTACACCTGTGTGCCGTTTTGCGCAGCAACTATTTAAAGTTTCGCTTCATTATTTTTCATTAATTATGGGCTTTTAAGTGCCAAAATCACGATCTCATTATGAGGCACGCCGTAGTCGGGGACTCCGGAAAATTTTGACCACCTGGGGTTCTTTCATCATCATCATCATCATCATCATCAGTCTATATTTTATGTCCACTGCAGGACGAAGGCCTCTCCGTGCGATCTCCAATTACCCCTGTCCTGTGCTAGCGTATTGGAACTTTCGCCTCTAAATTTCCTAACTTCATCTTCCCATCTTGTTTTCTGCCGACCTCGACTGCGCTTCTCTTCTCTTGGTATCCATTCTGCAACCCTAATGGTCCACCGGTTATCCATCCTACGCATTACATGGCCTACCCAGCTCCATTTCTTCCGCTTAATGTCAACTAGAATATCAGCTATCCCCGTTTGTTCTCTGATCCACACCGCTCTCTTCCTGTCTCTTAACGTTAGTCCTAAGATTTTTCATTCCATCGCTCTTTGTGCTGTCCTTAACTTGTTCTCGAGCTTCTTTGTTATTCTCCAAGTTTCTGCCCCATATGTTAGCACCGGTAGAATGCAATGATTGTACACTTTTCTTTTCAACGACAGTGGTAAGCTCCCAGTCAGGATTTGGCAATGCCTGCCGTATGCACTCCAACCCAATTTTATTCATCTGTAAATTTCCTTCTCGTGATCAGGGTCCCCTGTGAGTAATTGACCTAGATAAACGTACTCCTTTACAGACTCTAGAGGATGACTGGCGATCCTGAATTTTTTTTCCCTTGCCAGGCTATTGAACATTATCTTTGTGTTCTGCATATTCATCTTCAACCCAATTCTTACCCTTTCTCGATTAAGGTCCTCAATCATTTGCTGTAATTCCTCTCCATTGTTGCTGAATAGGACAATGTCATCTGCAAACCGAAGGTTGCTGAGATAATCGCTGTTGATCCTCACTCCTAAGCGTTCCCAGTCTAAGAGCTTGAATACTTCTTCTAAGCGATTACTTCTTCTAAGAGATTGTGTCTCCTTGCCTGACCCCTTTCTTGACAGGTAACTTTCTACTTTTCTTGTGGAGAACCAAGGTAGCTGTGGAATCCTTGTAGATGTTTGCTAAGATATTCACGTATGCCATCTAAGTTTCTCACACTTTGTCTTGCATTCTTTACAAAGTTATTCCTCGGAATGAGTGACAGCCCACAAACAATTGTCACGAAACAAAACACCGACAGAAATCCGCTTTGGATTGTCCATATAATTGCTATCGCAATAAACACCGCATATCCACGAAGTGAATCATGATGAGTGGGCGAAGCACCGGGGGATCATTCGGGTAACCGTGAATCCCCCGTACATTGCCCACTCGAACGTGCAAATGAGTGACAACCCATGTATACAGTATATACAATGTTGTTTTACTGGTCGTATAAGGTATTGAGGTGCGGGTTTCGTTTTCCCTTCATTAACACTGCCTTATGATCAGTGCGGCAGCACGGCGACGCCGGCAAGCGGACCCAGAAGTGGCGAGAGCGCGGCAAGTGGCGGCAAAACGCCAGAAGAGTTCTCCGGAAGCCGGCTTCTGGTTCCGGCTTCCGGAAGATGTATATATATATACAGGGTGTTTCAGCGAACACTTTCAAAAATTCTTAAAGGTTGCCTGCGGCAGATAGCACAATTCTAGTTCATGAGCTGGTCTACTCGAAGAGGCCGACATTACTTGCACAGGAAATTTAAATGCATAATCTAATAATTAACAGAAATTCACTAATTAGGTTTTAAACTAGTTACCTGATGGCCCATATTGTAAGTTACAAATTGTAGTCGTGGAGTTCACAAGTGCGGATCCACTTGTAACGAATTCTCATGATGACACCAGTTTCCAGATATTAATTCCCGAACTTTGCGGAGAAATGCATGGGCGTTCCAGTTAGGTTCTTAACAGAAACGTCGCTTTATGCATTGAAGCACAAAATTACTGGAACGCCAATGCATTTCTCCGCAAAGTTCGGGAATTAACATCTCGAAACTGGTGTCATCCTGAGAATTAATTCCAAGTGGATCCGCCTTGCGAACTCCACGGCAACAATTTCTAAACTGCAATAAGGACCATCAGGTAATTAGTTAAAAACCTAATTAGTGGATTTTTGTTAATTAGCCGATTATTCATTTCAATTTTTTGTGCAAGTAATGTCCGCCTCTTCGAGTAGACCTCAAAGAGGCGGACATTAACTAGAACATAACTAGAACACCACGGACATTAACTAGAACACGGACATTAACTAGAATTGAGCTATCTGCCACAGGCAACCTTAAATAAATTTTGAAAGTGTTCGCTGAAACACCCTGTATATATATACATTGTACCGGAGCACATCGGCACCAGCTCTGTGCCAGCGAGTGTGTGGAAGAAGACGTTGACGATCGTGTGGTTCGCGCTAGGTCGGTTTTTCAACGAGCCAGCTTGTTTAACCGCTTCATCTAGTCTACCTTAAAGTACTCTGTTGCATTTGGTTGAGGTGCTGGGTAGTCCCCTTCAG